>NW_028164284.1:2500-30000 GCF_964263955.1 Coregonus lavaretus | reverse complement strand
TCTCACTGTCTCTCTCTCCGTCTTTCTCTTTGTCTCTCTCTCTCTGTGTCTCTCACTCTCTCTCTCACTCTCTCTCTGTGTCTCTCTCTCTCTGTATTTCTCTCTCTCTCTCTGTCTCTCTCTGTCTTTCTCTCTCTCTGTCCCTCTATGTGTGTCTCTCACTATGTATATGTCTCTCTCTCTGTGTGTCTCTCTCTCAGTGTGTCTCTCTCTCTGTGTGTCTCTCACTCTCTGTGTGTCTCTCTCTCTGTGTCTCTCTCTCTCTGTGTGTCTCTTTGTGTGTCTCTCTCTCTCTGTCTGTCTCTCTTTGTCTCTCTGTCTCTGTGTCCCCCTCTCTGTGTCTCTCTCTCTGTGTCCCTCACTGTGTGTGTCTCTCACTGTCTCTCTCTCCTTCTCTCTTTTTTCTCTCTCTGTCTGTGTCTCTCTCTCTCTCTCACTCTCTGTGTCTCTCTCTCTGTGTTTCCCTGTGTGTCTCTCTGTCTCTCTCTCTCTGTGTCTCTCTCTCTGTGTCTCTCTCTCTGTGTCTCTCTCTCTGTGTCTCTCTCTCTCTCTTTGTGTCTCTCTCTCTGTGTCTCTCTCTCTCTCTTTGTGTCTCTCTATGTGTGCCTGTCTCTGTGCCTCTCTCTCTGTGCCTCTCTCTCTGTGTGTCTCTCTCTCTGTGTCTCTCTCTGTGTGTCTCTCCTGTTGTGTCTCTCGCTCTCTCTCTCTCTGTGTGTCTCTGTGTCTCTCTCTCTCTCTATGTGTGTGTCTCTCTCTCTCTCTGTGTGTCTCTCTCTGTGTGTCTATCTCTCTCTGTGTGTCTCTCTCTCTCTGTCTCTCTCTCTCTGTCTCTCTCTGTGTGTCTCTCTCTCTGTGTGTGTCTCTCTCTGTGTGTCTCTCTCTCTGTGTCTCTCTCGCTCTGTGTCTCTCTCGCTCTGTGTCTCTCTCGCTCTGTGTCTCTCTCTCTCTGCGTCTCTCTCTGTGTGTCCCTCACTGTGTCTCTCTCGCTCTGTGTCTCTCTCTCTCTGCGTCTCTCTCTGTGTGTCCCTCACTGTGTGTCTCTCACTGTGTGTGTCTCGCTCTCCGTCTCTCGCTCTGTGTCTCTCTCTCTCTGCTCTCTCTCTGTGTGTCCCTCACTGTGTGTGTCTCTCACTGTGTCTCTCTCTCCGTCTCTCTCTTTGTTTCTCTGTGTCTCTCTCTCTCTGTATTTCTCTCTCTCTCTCTGTGTCTCTCTCTGTCTTTCTCTCTCTCTGTCCCTCTATGTGTGTCTCTCACTATGTATATGTCTCTCTCTCTCTGTGTGTCTCTCTCTCTCTGTGTGTCTCTCTCTCTGTGTGTCTCTCTCTCTGTGTCTCTCTCTCTGTGTGTCTCTTTGTGTGTCTCTCTCTCTCTGTCTGTCTCTCTTTGTCTCTCTGTCTCTGTGTCCCCCTCTCTGTGTCTCTCTCTCTGTGTCCCTCACTGTGTGTGTCTCTCACTTTCTCTCTCTCCTTCTCTCTTTTTTCTCTCTCTCTCTGTGTCTCTCTCTCACTCTCTGTGTCTCTCTCTCTGTGTTTCCCTGTGTGTCTCTCTGTCTCTCTCTCTCTTTGTGTCTCTCTATGTGTGCCTGTCTCTGTGCCTCTCTCTCTGTGCCTCTCTCTCTGTGTGTCTCTCTCTCTGTGTCTATCTGTCTCTCTCTCTGTGTCTCTCTCTGTGTGTCTCTCCTGTTGTGTCTCTCGCTCTCTCTCTCTCTGTGTGTGTCTCTGTGTCTCTCTCTCTCTGTCTCTCTCCCTCTCTATGTGTGTCTCTCTCTCTCTCTCTGTGTCTCTCTCTCTCTGTGTGTCTCTCTCTGTGTCTATCTCTCTCTCTGTGTCTCTCTGTGTGTCTCTCTCTGTCTCTCTCTGTGTGTGTCTCTCACTGTGTCTCTCTCTCTCTCTGTGTCTCTCTCGCTCTGTGTCTCTCTCTCTCTGCGTCTCTCTCTGTGTGTCCCTCACTGTGTGTGTCTCTCACTGTGTGTGTCTCTCTCTCCATCTCTCGCTCTGTGTCTCTCTCTCTCTGCTCTCTCTCTGTGTGTCCCTCACTGTGTGTGTCTCTCACTGTGTCTCTCTCTCCGTCTCTCTCTTTGTTTCTCTGTGTCTCTCTCTCTCTGTGTTTCCCTGTGTGTCTCTGTGTGTCTCTCTATGTCTCTCTCTCTCTGTGTCTCTCTCTGTGTGTCCCTCACTGTGTGTGTCTCTCACTGTGTCTCTCTCTGTCTCTCTCGTTGTCTCTCTCTCTGTGTCTCTCTGTGTCCCTCTCTCTCTGTGTGTTTCCCTGTGTTTCCCTGTGTGTCTCTGTTTGTCTCTCTCTGTGTGTCTCTCTCGCTGTGTCTCTCGCTGTGTCTCTCTTTCTGTGTCTTTATCTCTCTGTGTGTCTCTCTCTCTGTGTCTCTCTCTCTGTGTGTGTTTAACCCGGTTTGAACTGTAATAAAGAGGAGCCTTGTCATTCACTGTGGACCTTATGTGTTAATTGTAATATTGTCTGAAATCAAACCAGTCATGATGCACTTCCTCTTACCCATATAGAACATGTATGTTGTCGTGACGAAGGCCATGAAGTAGATCCCGCCAGCGAAGGACACCATGCCGATGATGATGAGGGTGACTTCACTCACCCACCTGGACATGACCATGACACCCAGGAAGCTTGTCAGGAACACCATGAACCCGGCGGCGTTACCGTAACCCACCTGTTGATGTGATTGGTTTAACCAGAGCCTTCTATTACAATAGTTCATTCTCACAAGTCACAACTCTGCAATATAGGGATCTGGTTTGGAAACGTGTTTTAATGAATGTTTTCAAATGTTACCCTCTGGGATCAAATGCACTGGCCTGGGCCCAGATATGTTGGTGCTATCATTCCAACTGCTTGTGAAACATGTTTGGCAGGGCCAGGAGTGGCACGATGACACAACAGAACAGTACCCAGGCTACAAATCCACACACATTTTTAACCCAAAATACAATGCATTTCAACTCACCTGGGTCGCGTTCCAGTTCAGGGGCTCCTTCATCTCAAAGGTCACCAGTATCTCCATCCCTCCTCCCACCGCCATGTCATATAGAATCCCACCCGCAAAAAGAAGCAGAATGTTCAGAATATTCCTGGAATATTGCACGTCGATGATCCCGCTGGTCTCGTTGCGCTCTTGTGCGCTTGGCAAGATACTTGGCATTAGAAATACAAACGTTGTGTAGATGAGGCACACAAAGTAGAGCAAGATGCTCAGGCTCACTAACACAGTCCCTTGTTTAAAGTCCACATTGCATAACTGGAAGAGGTGCCCAGACGCTAGACTACCGATGAGACCGGCTACTCCGTAGACCAGCTCGATGTGCATCATGTGGAGAGAGCGGTCCTTCTCGGTGGAGGTGAGCGACACCAGGGCCATGACTCCGGCCCAGTAGGAGCAGAACCCGCCGCTGAGTCCGTGGACCACGACCCCGCCGAACATAGCTTCTATCGGGAGCTCCATCACCAGGACCAGGAGTAGGACCCCTCTGGAGACCAGGTAACCCACCAGAGGGATCACTATGGGGATCTTCCGGTACCCCAGGTCCCCTACCTTGTGAATGAATGAATGAATAAATTAATTAATTAATGAAAGCATTTTATCATACATATTTAGAATACTTAGTTGCCTCAGCCATTTAAGTAGGTTACAACAATAGGCTATACTAAAAACTATCAAGGATTAAAAACACAAAGTCTACAGAGCAAAATCTCGGTGTTGAGGTAAAAAGTGTTATATCTGAGTGTTGATTCTAGTGGGGTTAACACCAGTGTTATATCTGTTGATTCTAGTGGGGTTAACACCAGTGTTATATCTGTTGATTCTAGTGGGGTTAACACCAGTGTTATATCTGTTGATTCTAGTGGGGTTAACACCAGTGTTATATCTGTTGATTCTAGTGGGGTTAACACCAGTGTTATATCTGTTGATTCTAGTGGGGTTAACACCAGTGTTATATCTGTTGATTCTAGTGGGGTTAACACCAGTGTTATATCTGTTGATTCTAGTGGGGTTAACACCAGTGTTATATCTGAGTGTTGATTCTAGTGGGGTTAACACCAGTGATATATCTGTTGATTCTAGTGGGGTTAACACCAGTGTTATATCTGTTGATTCTAATGGGGTTAACACCAGTGTTATATCTGTTGATTCTAATGGGGTTAACACCAGTGTTATATCTGTTGATTCTAGTGGGGTTAACACCAGTGTTATATCTGTTGATTCTAGTGGGGTTAACACCAGTGTTATATCTGTTGATTCTAGTGGGGTTAACACCAGTGTTATATCTGTTGATTCTAGTGGGGTTAACACCAGTGTTATATCTGAGTGTTGATTCTAGTGGGGTTAACACCAGTGATATATCTGTTGATTCTAGTGGGGTTAACACCAGTGTTATATCTGTTGATTCTAATGGGGTTAACACCAGTGTTATATCTGTTGATTCTAATGGGGTTAACACCAGTGTTATATCTGTTGATTCTAGTGGGGTTAACACCAGTGTTATATCTGTTGATTCTAGTGGGGTTAACACCAGTGTTATATCTGAGTGTTGATTCTAGTGGGGTTAACACCAGTGATATATCTGTTGATTCTAGTGGGGTTAACACCAGTGTTATATCTGTTGATTCTAGTGGGGTTAACACCAGTGTTATATCTGTTGATTCTAGTGGGGTTAACACCAGTGATATATCTGTTGATTCTAGTGGGGTTAACACCAGTGTTATATCTGTTGATTCTAGTGGTGTTAACACCAGTGTTATATCTGAGTGTTGATTCTAGTGGGGTTAACACCAGTGTTATATCTGTTGATTCTAGTGGGGTCAACACCAGTGTTAAATCTGTTGTTTCTAATGGGGTTAACACCAGTGATATATCTGTTGATTCTAGTGGGGTTAACACCAGTGATATATCTGTTGATTCTAGTGGGGTTAACACCAGTGTTATATCTGTTGATTCTAGTGGGGTTAACACCAGTCTTATATCTGTTGATTCTAGTGGGGTTAACACCAGTGATATATCTGAGTGTTGATTCTAGTGGGGTTAACACCAGTGTTATATCTGAGTGTTGATTCTAGTGGGGTTAACACCAGTGATATATCTGTTGATTCTAGTGGGGTTAACACCAGTGTTATATCTGTTGATTCTAGTGGGGTCAACACCAGTGTTATATATGTTGATTCTAGTGGGGTTAACACCAGTGTTAAATCTGTTGATTCTAGTGGGGTTAACACCAGTGTTAAATCTGTTGATTCTAGTGGGGTTAACACCAGTGTTATATCTGTTGATTCTAGTGGGGTTAACACCAGTGTTATATCTGTTGATTCTAGTGGGGTTAACACCAGTGTTATATCTGTTGATTCTAGTGGTGTTAACACCAGTGTTATATCTGTTGATTCTAGTGGTGTTAACACCAGTGTTATATCTGTTGATTCTAGTGGGGTTAACACCAGTGTTATATCTGTTGATTCTAGTGGGGTTAACACCAGTGTTATATCTGTTGATTCTAGTGGGGTTAACACCAGTGTTATATCTGTTGATTCTAGTGGGGTTAACACCAGTGTTATATCTGTTGATTCTAGTGGGGTTAACACCAGTGTTATATCTGTTGATTCTAGTGGGGTTAACACCAGTGTTATATCTGTTGATTCTAGTGGGGTTAACACCAGTGATATATCTGTTGATTCTAGTGGGGTTAACACCAGTGTTATATCTGTTGATTCTAGTGGGGTTAACACCAGTGTTATATCTGTTGATTCTAGTGGGGTTAACACCAGTGTTATATCTGTTGATTCTAGTGGGGTTAACACCAGTGTTATATCTGTTGATTCTAGTGGGGTTAACACCAGTGTTATATCTGTTGATTCTAGTGGGGTTAACACCAGTGATATATCTGTTGATTCTAGTGGGGTTAACACCAGTGTTATATCTGTTGATTCTAGTGGGGTTAACACCAGTGATATATCTGTTGATTCTAGTGGGGTTAACACCAGTGGGATTGAAATTGAAACCACCTGCAGTGAATAAATGAAGTGTTAACCAGGTGTTGTTAATTTCTGTGAATTCTTTGGGTGAAAAAGATATGGGAGGGGTTATCATATTTTCCAGCATTATTTGTTGCAGGTTGCTTTTTTAGAATAGTTTGTTTTAATATCTATGTTTCTGCCCATTGATTAGATTAATTGATATTATACTACACAAAGATAAATAACATATATTTTTCTAAACTAATCCAATCTGTAAGTGGTTGGACTTATTTCACCCGTTATTGAGATGGTTGTTCCAGGTGAGATGGTTTAGGTAGTCTCATTTATCAATCTTCCCTACCTTGGCAATCAATCTAACTGCAGTTACATGTGAATAAAAGTTCAAATTGTTTGCTATCTTAACTCTGGCTGGATTCCAATAGGAATTATATAACACTTTGCAAGCCAGCATAATGTGACTTGCTGATGTGGCCTGCAAACCCGGTGTTTCAGAGCCCTGTATTAGTGCAAAACTAGGCTGTCGAAGTATGGTATTGAAATTGAGCAAACAGTGTAGAATTTTAGCAACCAGGAAATGAGCGATTTTCACTAGATAACACAGCCACAAAGTCAGCACGGCTTTCCCAGTTTGACACCAGACGCGGCTCGGACAGGAGAAACCAATAGGCCAATATCACAGCCAATCACAACACTGGCGGGTAAGTTAATACTGTCAAACACTATCATTCCACTGTTAGCTCCAGATATATTATGGACATCTTCTGACATTACAATGGAAAAATGAAAAAACAATCCTGTGTAGCACCTTTTAAATCGGAATTTGCAACACCCATGGTGTTAGGACCCCAACACTCTTGGCTTGTTAGTTTAACACTATTTGAGTTAACATATAATCCCCACAATGTAAAATGTGTCACATTTTACATTATGGGTGTTAAAATTCCAAACGCAATATTGCTGTTCACTGACTTACCTTGGCTAAGATAATGGCGGGTAGGATCGGAACGAACTTGGAAAGCATATTATATGTCATGTAAAAGTTGGACATAGCTTTCTGCCGGCCGTCCTCCGTGGGGGTGGGATGAAGCGCATCCGTCGCGTTGGCGCATTGCTCTTTTACCACCATCTGCAAGCCGGTGTCGAAAAACGCGCTGGCCATTTGGGCACAGAGGACAACTGGCTCGATGCGTTTACGCAGTGTCCCCAGTGGCAACATGATTAGACCCGATAAAAATCGACGGGGTGGTGAAACAGCAAGCACCAGACTCAGTGTAATTCTCTGACGCCGGCGCCTAACTTCACCAAGCACAGCCACCTGTCCAAGCCTGAGTGTCTGAGATTTGCTCTTTGCTAATTAGGACACCCCACCCATTCACCTCCTAGTTCCGTGTTTCAAACAGAGCCATGAGCTCACAGATCGGGTAGGCTATATACATGATGACAAAAGACTGGGACGACAGTTTAGGGAAATTAGCTCGGAGACAATATTTACTCTGCACGAGTAACATTTATTTACACGTTAATTAAAAAATCTCTCTGGTTCAATGGTTTCTCTTTACAACTATTTCGATGTCAAAACACCAATTTAGGTCTATATTCAATCTTTATCACTGAAGGGTTACAGATTGCGCGCTAGAAATGTAAAGGTCATTTCCGATTGAGCCGACATGTGCAGCGTTTACCGTGAATGCGGTCTCCACAAAGGGTGGGGAGGGACGGCGTGAAGTCTGTTCCCTCCGCCACCGCAGGAACATTGCCTTTATCAATTGTGCTATAAAGCTGATAATAGGCTATTGTGTTATCCAGGGGCGATTTTAGCATGTCAATCTTGGTGGGGCAAACTCCCCCCAAAATGTTTAGATGCATGCCAGCAAAGCCACAACACAACACCAAACAGTACATTAATTGCACTATAACGGTGACAAACTGTGCCCACAAACTGTTAGGGCCTCCATAAAGCTGTCTCAACAGCAGAGTCCCAACAGCAGAGTCCCAACACCTTACCACCGCTACACCTGGCTATCAGCGGAGCCTTGTCTGGCAGCGAAACAGTTCATTCAGCCTCATTTACTGCCTTTAAAAAAAACATAGCTGATATGGCTGACTTGCTTAAACAAATGTGGTTTCTACTGACAATTGAGATGTACAAACTATGGCATAAGGGAATGATGAGCGGATAAGAGGCAATTGTATTTCAGTTTGGGGCTGCTTGTTAATTGTTTTGAAAAAGTAAATTCTGTTTGGACAAATGTGCTCAAGCCATCGAGAAAAACTGTAGTCAAACATCCACGTTAATGAATAGGCTACGATCTCCACGTGAATGAATAAGCTACAATCTCCACATTAATGAATAGGCTACAATCTCCACATTAATGAATAGGCTACGATCTCCAGGTGAATGAATAGGCTACGATCTCCACATTAATGAATAGGCTACAATCTCCACGTGAATGAATAAGCTACAATCTCCACATTAATGAATAGGCTACAATCTCCACATTAATGAATAGGCTACGATCTCCACATTAATGAATAGGCTACGATCTCCACATTAATGAATAGGCTACAATCTCCACATTAATGAATAGGCTACGATCTCCACATTAATGAATAGGCTACAATCTCCACATTAATGAATAGGCTACGATCTCCACATTAATGAATAGGCTACAATCTCCACATTAATGAATAGGCTACAATCTCCACATTAATGAATAGGCTACGATCTCCACATTAATGAATAGGCTACGATCTCCACATTAATGAATAGGCTACAATCTCCACATTAATGAATAGGCTACAATCTCCACATTAATGAATGGGCTACAATCATTGACTTCTATTTAAAACTATTTTGATGTCCAAAGTTCAATGTTCATTGTTTTTTTGTTTGTTTTTACTGATGAAGTTTATTGTGATGAATAGGCTAATATGTACCATTAGTACTATACATTAGTACCATACCATTAGTACTATACCATTAGTACTATACATTAGTACTATACATTAGTACTATACCATTAGTACTATACATTAGTACTATAATTAGTAACATTAGTACTATACATTAGTACTATACCATTAGTACTATACCATTAGTACTATACCATTAGTACTATACCTTTAGTACTATACATTAGTACTATAATTAGTTACATTAGTACTATACATTAGTACTATACCATTAGTTACATTAGTACTATACATTAGTTACATTAGTACTATACATTAGTACTATACCATCAGTTACATTAGTACTATACATTAGTTACATTAGTACTATACATTAGTACTATACATTAGTACTATACCATTAGTTACATTAGTACTATACATTAGTACTGTACCATTAGTACTATACATTAGTACTATACATTAGTACTATACCATTAGTTACATTAGTACTATACATTAGTACTATACATTAGTTACATTAGTACTATACATTAGTACTATACCATTAGTTACATTAGTACTATACATTAGTTACATTAGTACTATACATTAGTACTATACATTAGTACTATACCATTAGTTACATTAGTACTATACATTAGTTACATTAGTACTATACATTAGTACTATACATTAGTACTATACCATTAGTTACATTAGTACTATACATTAGTACTGTACCATTAGTACTATACATTCGTACTATACCATTAGTTACATTAGTACTATACATTAGTTACATTAGTACTATACATTAGTACTATACATTAGTACTATACCATTAGTTACATTAGTACTATACATTAGTTACATTAGTACTATACATTAGTACTATACATTCGTACTATACCATTAGTACTATACATTAGTACTATACATTAGTACTATACCATTAGTACTATACCATTAGTACTATACCTTTAGTACTATACATTATTACTATAATTAGTTACATTAGTACTATACATTAGTACTATACCATTAGTTACATTAGTACTATACATTAGTTACATTAGTACTATACATTAGTACTATAATTAGTTACATTAGTACTATACATTAGTACTATACATTAGTTACATTAGTACTATACATTAGTTACATTAGTACCATACATTAGTACTATACATTCGTACTATACCATTAGTTACATTAGTACTATACATTAGTACTATACCATTAGTACTATACCATTAGTACTATACCTTTAGTACTATACATTAGTACTATAATTAGTTACATTAGTACTATACATTAGTACTATACCATTAGTTACATTAGTACTATACATTAGTTACATTAGTACTATACATTAGTACTATACATTAGTTACATTAGTACTATACATTAGTACTATACATTAGTTACATTAGTACTATACATTAGTACTATACCATTAGTTACATTAGTACTATACATTAGTTACATTAGTACTATACCTTAGTTACATTAGTACTATACCTTAGTACTATACATTAGTACTATACCTTAGTTACATTAGTACTATACCTTAGTACTATACATTAGTACTATACCATTAGTTACATTAGTACTATACATTAGTACTGTACCATTAGTACTATACATTAGTACTCTACATTAGTACTATACCATTAGTTACATTAGTACTGTACTATTAGTACTATACCATTAGATACATTCGTACTATACATTAGTTACATTAGTACTATACATTAGTACTATACATTAGTTACATTAGTACTATACATTAGTACTATACATTAGTACTGTACCATTAGTACTATACCATTAGTACTATACCATTAGTTACATTAGTACTATACATTAGTACTATACATTAGTACTGTACCATTAGTACTATACCATTAGTACTATACCATGAGTACTATACCATTAGTTACATTAGTACTATACATTAGTACTATACATTAGTACTGTACTATTAGTTACATTAGTACTATACATTAGTACTATACATTAGTACTATCTCCAGAGTGGCGCAGAGGTCTAAGGCACTGCATCACAGTGCTAGCTGTGCCACTAGAGATCCTGGTTCGAATCAAGGCTCTGTCGTAGCCGGCCGCGACCGGGAGACCCATGGTGCGGCGCACAATTGGCTCAGCGTCGTCCAGGGTAGGGGAGGGAATGGCCGGCAGGGATGTAGCTCAGTTGGTAGAGCATGGTGTTTGCAACGCCAGGGTTGTGGGTTCGATTCCCATGGGGGGCCAGAATAAAATAAATAAATAATGTATGCACTCACTAACTGTAAGTCGCTCTGGATAAGAGCGTCTGCTAAATGAATTAAATTGAATGTAAAAATTGAAATTACTATACCATTAGTACTGTACCATAAGTACTATACATTAGTTACATTAGTACTATACCATTAGTACTATACCATTAGTACTGTACATTAGTACTGTACATTAGTACTATACCATTAGTCTACATTATTAATATTATGTACAACCTTTGAAGCTGCATAATAACTGTTATTACAGATTAGATGAATCAGGGAGAGATGAATCAGGGAGAGATGAATCAGGGAGAGATGAATCAGGGAGAGATGAATCAGGGAGAGATGAATCAGGGAGAGAAGAATCAGGGGGAGATGAATCAGGGAGAGATGAATCAGGGGGAGATGAATCAGGGAGAGATGAATCAGAGAGAGATGAATCAGGGAGAGAGATGAATCAGGGAGAGAGATTAATCAGGGAGAGATGAATCAGGGGGAGATGAATCAGGGGGAGATGAATCAGGGGGAGATGAATCACGGGGAGATGAATCAGAGAGAGATGAATCATGGAGAGAGATGAATCAGGGAGAGAGATGAATCAGAGAGAGAGGAATCAGGGAGAGAGATCAAATCAGAGTGAGATGAATCAGGGAGAGAGATGAATCAGAGAGAGATGAATCAGGGAGAGAGATCAAATCAAATCAAATGCTATTGGCCACATGCGCCGAATACAACAGGTGCAGACATTACAGTGAAATGCTTACTTACAAACAGTGCATTTATTTTTAACAAAAAAGTAAAAATAAAACAACAACAAAAAAAGTGTTGAGAAAAAAAGAGCAGAAGTAAAATAAAATAACAGTAGGGAGGCTATATATACAGGGGGGTACCGGTGCAGAGTCAATGTACGGGGGCACCAGCTAGTTGAGGAAGTTCAGGTAATATGTACGTGGGTAGAGTTAAAGTGACTATGCATAAATAATTAACAGAGTAGCGGCAGCGTAAAAAGATGGGGTGGGGGGGCAGTGCAAATAGTCCGGGTAGCCATGATTAGCTGTTCAGGAGTCTTATGGCTTGGGGGTAGAAGCTGTTGAGAAGTCTTTTGGACCTAGACTTGGTACTCCGGTACCGCTTGCCGTGCGGTAGCAGAGAGAACAGTATATGACTAGGGTGGCTGGAGTCTTTGACAATTTTGAGGGCCTTCCTCTGACACCGCCTGGTATAGAGGTCCTGGATGGCAGGAAGCTTGGCCCCAGTGATGTACTGGGCCGTACACACTACCCTCTGAATGAATCAGGGAGAGAGATGAATCAGGGGGAGAGATGAATCAGGGGGAGAGATTAATCAGGGAGAGAGATGAATCAGGGAGAGAGAGAGGTGAATCAGGGAGAGAGAGAGGTGAATCAGGGAGAGAGAGAGGTGAATTAGTGTGTGTGTTTGAGAGAGAGAGAGGTGAATCAGTGTGTGTGTTTGATGGAGAGAGAGAGGTGAATCAGTGTGTGTGTTTGAGGGAGGGAGAGAGATGAATCAGTGTGTGTGTTTGAGGGAGAGAGAGAGGTGAATCAGTGTGGAGAGAAGCAGTCATCTTCAGCCACTATTTATTGTTCAACTATTTATTGTTGAGCTCAGCAGGTTTTGTCAGTTGGTTTTGTTTGGCTAATAGCCTACACAAATGGGCTGAAATATTCAAGGTAAATTAAATAAATTAAATCCAACTTGAGAGACTCCCTATGGTGTCCTGAAGTCCTCATTTTTGTGTGCAAATGTTTTCACCACTAGCTGTAGGTCCAGTTTGAGTATTGCCGACCCAGTCTTTCCTGAGACATTGTGCATTATATGTCCCTTGCGCTGCACACAATTTAAATTGAGTCTGGGTCGGCAATGATGCATGCCAAGATGTACCAGAGATAAGACTGTTGATATTTCACCACACAACTCAAATGCCGGTTCACCAGTATGAACAAAATCACAAACCGCTTTTTTTGTTCAAGCCCTCAAGAACTGTTGTCTGCTAAAGATGGTAATCTGTTTGCATCTGCCAATTTATTGGCTGTCCAGTATCCAGACGACTTGTCCCCAGAGCTTCCTATACAGATCATCTCTTTCCATAACGTGTCGAGGCCGGCAATAAAGGAGAATGAGAGGCTCAATTAAAGACGTTCCAGAACCATAGCCGCAGGAATTAGGGGTGCTTAGAGTGCTGCATCACCCCCTGATAAACCATAGCCACAGGAAGTAGGGGTGCTTAGGGACCCCTGATAAACCATAGCCACAGGAAGTAGGGGTGCTTAGGGACCCCTGATAAACCATAGCCGCAGGAAGTAGGGGTGCTTAGAGTGCTGCATCACCCCCTGATAAACCATAGCCACAGGAAGTAGGGGTGCTTAGGGACCCCTGATAAACCATAGCCACAGGAAGTAGGGGTGCTTAGAGTGCTACATCACCCCCTGATAAACCATATCCACAGGAAGTAGGGGTGCTTAGGGACCCCTGATAAACCATAGCCACAGGAAGTAGGGGTGCTTAGAGTGCTACATCACCCCCTGATAAACCATAGCCACAGGAAGTAGGGGTGCTTAGGGACCCCTGATAAACCATAGCCACAGGAAGTAGGGGTGCTTAGAGTGCTACATCACCCCCTGATAAACCATAGCCACAGGAAGTAGGGGTGCTTAGAGTGCTGCATCACCCCCTGATAACCCCCACCCCCAAATCACTGAGCTAGGCCTTTATTACTCCTGTAAAATACTCGTCAGCACATTCCTGAAGCCCAAGAAACAAACCCTTAGCTTCCTAGTACATATGTCATTTAAAAAGGTTTATCGATGACTTTTTGGAGGGTTAATGTCAAAATGATTTATTACATTAAAATAAAATAAACCGATGACAGGGGCATGGCCCCAAGAGCTCGTGTGCCCCCCCCACCTTGTGGTGGCTGTGGGGGTGTCCGGTACGCCAGTGATGTGTGTGTGTGTGTGTGTGTGTGTGTGCGAGAGGTGAATCAGTGTGAGTGTTAACAGTGACAATATTTTATTAGGTAATACCAGACTGTAAAATGACTCAAACAGGGAAACCAATCAAATAATAATAGATCAGTAGTCACAAAATTACAGATTTTCTTTTTAATGAGAAAATAATTATATAGGTGTAAAACCGTGACTGCAAGTAGCCTACTATATAAACCAATAGAAGCAGAATATGAACGTACAAGTGGTTAACATATTAACACAGGCAGGGCTTTATGATTGCTTCTTTACCACATCAGTGATTCCCCCTCCCAGTAGGGCCTGCTCCACCCTACTGAGCCTCTTAACCATGGGCTCTCCACTTCGGATGGTGGGATAGCGTGGAACCCCGTATTATCTCTCTCTCTCTCTCTCTCTCTCTCTCTCTCTCTCTCTCTCTCTCTCTCTCTCTCTCTCTCTCTCTCTCTCTCTCTCTCTCTCTCTCTCTCTCTCTCTCTCTCTCTCTATATATATATATATATATATATATATATATATATATATATATATATATATATATATATATATATATACGGTAAGATAGCATAACAAAGCCTTTTGCAGTTATAATGATAAATAAAGCCATCATATCCAACACTCCGATATAACACTGGTATTAACCCCACTAGAATCAACAGATTTAACACTGGTGTTAACCCCACTAGAATCAACACTCAGATTTAACACTCACAATCCTTTTCACCTCAACACCAAGATTTTAACACTTGCAAATTTGCTCTGCATAGTGTGTTTACATTATTACTGCATAGTGTGTTATTACTGCATAGTGTGTTATTACTGCATAGTGTGTTATTACTGCATAGTGTGTTATTACTGCATAGTGTGTTATTACTGTATAGTGTGTTATTACTGCATAGTGTGTTATTACTGCATAGTGTGTTATTACTGTATAGTGTGTTATTACTGCATAGTGTGTTATTACAACATAGTGTGTTATTACTGCATAGTGTGTTATTACTGTATAGTGTGTTATTACTGCATAGTGTGTTATTACAACATAGTGTGTTATTACTGCATAGTGTGTTATTACTGCATAGTGTGTTATTACTGCATAGTGTGTTATTACTGCATAGTGTGTTATTACAACATAGTGTGTTATTACAGCATAGTGTGTTATTACTGCATAGTGTGTTATTACTGCATAGTGTGTTATTACTGTATAGTGTGTTATTACTGCATAGTGTGTTATTACTGCATAGTGTGTTATTACTGCATAGTGTGTTATTACTGCATAGTGTGTTATTACTGCATAGTGTGTTATTACTGCATATTGTGTTATTACTGCATAGTGTGTTATTACTGCATAGTGTGTTATTACTGCATAGTGTGTTATTACTGCATAGTGTGTTATTACTGTATAGTGTGTTATTACTGCATAGTGTGTTATTACTGCATAGTGTGTTATTACTGCATAGTGTGTTATTACTGCATAGTGTGTTATTACTGCATAGTGTGTTATTACAGCATAGTGTGTTATTACAGCATAGTGTGTTATTACTGTATAGTGTGTTATTACTGTATAGTGTGTTATTACAGCATAGTGTGTTATTACTGTATAGTGTGTTATTACTGTATAGTGTGTTATTACTGCATAGTGTGTTATTACTGCATAGTGTGTTATTACTGTATAGTGTGTTATTACTGTATAGTGTGTTATTACTGCATAGTGTGTTATTACTGCATAGTGTGTTATTACTGTATAGTGTGTTATTACTGCATAGTGTGTTATTACTGCATAGTGTGTTATTACTGCATAGTGTGTTATTACTGCATAGTGTGTTATTACTGCATAGTGTGTTATTACTGCATAGTGTGTTATTACAGCATAGTGTGTTATTACTGTATAGTGTGTTATTACTGCATAGTGTGTTATTACTGCATAGTGTGTTATTACTGCATAGTGTGTTATTACTGCATAGTGTGTTATTACTGTATAGTGTGTTATTACTGCATAGTGTGTTATTACTGCATAGTGTGTTATTACAACATAGTGTGTTATTACTGTATAGTGTGTTATTACTGCATAGTGTGTTATTACTGCATAGTGTGTTATTACTGCATAGTGTGTTATTACTGCATAGTGTGTTATTACTGCATAGTGTGTTATTACTGCATAGTGTGTTATTACAACATAGTGTGTTATTACTGTATAGTGTGTTATTACTGCATAGTGTGTTTACATTATTACTGCATAGTGTGTTATTACTGCATATTGTGTTATTACTGCATAGTGTGTTATTACTGCATAGTGTGTTATTACTGCATAGTGTGTTATTACTGCATAGTGTGTTATTACTGCATAGTGTGTTATTACTGCATAGTGTGTTATTACTGCATAGTGTGTTATTACTGCATAGTGTGTTATTACTGCATAGTGTGTTATTACTGCATAGTGTGTTATTACTGTATAGTGTGTTATTACTGCATTGTGTGTTATTACAGCATAGTGTGTTATTACTGTATAGTGTGTTATTACTGTATAGTGTGTTATTACTGTATAGTGTGTTATTACTGCATAGTGTGTTATTACAGCATAGTGTGTTATTACTGCATAGTGTGTTATTACAACATAGTGTGTTATTACTGCATAGTGTGTTATTACTGCATAGTGTGTTATTACTGCATAGTGTGTTATTACTGCATAGTGTGTTATTACTGTATAGTGTGTTATTACTGCATAGTGTGTTATTACTGCATAGTGTGTTATTACTGCATAGTGTGTTATTACTGTATAGTGTGTTATTACTGTATAGTGTGTTATTACTGCATAGTGTGTTATTACTGTATAGTGTGTTATTACTGTATAGTGTGTTATTACTGTATAGTGTGTTATTACTGCATAGTGTGTTATTACAGCATAGTGTGTTATTACTGCATAGTGTGTTATTACAACATAGTGTGTTATTACTGTATAGTGTGTTATTACTGCATAGTGTGTTATTACTGCATAGTGTGTTATTACTGTATAGTGTGTTATTACTGCATAGTGTGTTATTACTGCATAGTGTGTTATTACTGTATAGTGTGTTATTACTGCATAGTGTGTTATTACTGCATAGTGTGTTATTACAGGGATGTAGCTCAGTTGGTAGAGCATGGCGTTTGCAACGCCAGGGTTGTGGGTTCGATTCCCAGGGGGGTCCAGTATGAAAAAATTAAATAAGAATAAGAATAATAATGTATGCACTCACTAACTGTAAGTCGCTCTGGATAAGAGCGTCTGCTAAATGACGTAAATGTAAATATAAATGTAATTACTGTGCTGCTACTTCCTCATTTGTACCTGACCCTGACCCTAACCCTAACCCTTGATTGGTTTTATATTCACTCATGGCAAACTGCATAATCCCACCAAATATACAGTATGATTCATTTACTAATTCAAGATATTACAATTTACAAGTTCCAAGACCAAATAGTATTTGAATAATAGGATTTGTGCTGTTTTTGTATCATATTCCCTAGAAGCGTTCTCATATTAAGAGACACCTGGACATTTTAAAGACATATGGCAATAGTAGACACAGGTTGGATTTGCAGTATACACCACCGGTCAAAAGTTTTAGAACACCTACACATTCAAGGAATTTTTTATTTAAAAAAAAAACTATTTTCTACATTGTAGAATAATAGTGAAGACATCAAAGCTATGAAATAACACATATGGAATCATGTAGTAACCAAAAAAGTGTTAAACAAATCAAAATATATTTTATATTTGAGTGTCTTCAAATAGCCACCTTTTGCCTTGATGACAGCTTTGCACACTCTTGGCATTCTCTCAACCAGCTTCATGAGGTAGTCACCTGGAATGCATTTCAATTAACAGGTGTGCCTTCTTAAATGTTAATTTGTGGAATTTCTTTCCTTCTTAATGCGTTTGAGCCAATCAGTTGTGTTGTGACAAGGTAGGGGGGGTATACAGAAGATAGCCCTATTTGGTAAAAGACCAGGTCCATATTATGGCAAGAACAGCTCAAATAAGCAAAGAGAAATGACAGTCCATCATTACTTTAAGACATGAAGGTCAGTCAATACGGAAAATGTCAAGAACTTTGAACGTTTCTTCAAGTGCAGTCGCAAAAACCACCAAGCGCTATGATGAAAACCACTGTGTCTTTGTGAGACGCGGTGTGGGTGAATGGATGATCTCCGCATGTGTATTTCCCACCGTAAAGCATGGAGGAGGAGGTGTTATGGTGTGGGGTGCTTTGCTGGTGACACTGTCTGTGATTTATTTAGAATTCAAGGCACACTTAACCAGCATGGCTACCACAGCATTCTGCAGCGATACACCATCCCATTTGGTTTGGGCTTAGTGGGACTATAATTCGTTTTTCAACAGGACAATGACCCAACACACCTCCAGGCTGTGTAAGGGCTATTTGACCAAGAAGGAGAGTGATGGAGTGCTGCATCAGATGACCTGGCTTCCACAATCACCCGACCTCAACCCAATTGAGATGGTTTGGGATGAGTTGGACCGCAGAGTGAAGGAAAAGCAGCCAACAATTGCTCAGCATATGTAGGAACTCCTTAAAGACTGTTGGGAAAGCATTCCAGGTGAAGCTGGTTGAGAGAATGCCACGAGTGTGCAAAGCTGTCATCAAGGCAAAGGGTTGCTACTTTGAAGAATCTCAAATATAAAATAAATGTTGATTTGTTTAACACTTTTTTGGTTACTACATGATACCATATGTTTTATTTTATAGTTTTGATGTCTTCACTATTATTCTACAAATGCACAAACACACACAAACAAACATAGCTTGTTTAGATGACCGTTCATGGCATTGAAATACAGGCCTCTGGAAAACTATTTTCCTTTAGTGTATTTTCCACAAATAAATCATCATCATAAAAAAGTATCCCATACACATTGAAGCAACCAGGCGATAAAACAAACTTCTACTTTTGTAAGTTAAAATTATTTTCAGATAGAAAAACCTTGTCTGCCTGGTCATCAAACTATCAACACTGTCTTTCAGTAATACCTTCTGCCTTTCATCAGCCAATCACTGATCAGCATGATTATGTACTGCACCATGTTCAACTTCCTAGTTCACAGGTCAAACTCAGTTCAACTTCCCTGACAATCTTAGGAAGTTCAGGTCAATCTCTTAATGCTCTCTCCCTCTCCACCTCTCTCTCCCCCCCCCCCCTCTCTCTCTCTCTCTCTCTCTCTCTCTCTCTCTCTCTCTCTCCCCCCTCTCTCTCTCTCTCTCTCCCCCTCTCTCTCTCTCTCTCTCTCCCCCGCTCTCTCTCTCTCTCTCTCTCCCCCTCTCTCTCTCTCTCTCTCTCCCCCGCTCTCTCTCTCTCTCTCTCTCTCTCCCCCGCTCTCTCTCTCTCTCAATCTCTCTCTCTCTCTCTCTCTCTCTCTCTCTCTCTCTCTCTCTCTCTCTCTCCCCCTCTCTCCTCTCTCTCCCTCTCACCTTTTCTCTCTCTCCTCCTCTCTCTCTCTCCCCCAAGGCAAACAGAATACTGTCTGTATGTCAACACAGCAACATTGTCACCAAGTTAACACTGTTGCCACACACACATTAGAATCAGAGAAACACACTCTCCTATGTGTCATCAGACTAAAGCAGTAATTACAGCTTCTTTAACTCATAAAACACAATAGTGATAGCCCATTAAAGACTTTTCGAAATATTGTGTGCATCACATAAAAAACAAAGATTTTCTAGAACACAATAACAAACACAAAAATAAATGTATTGATTGTGGATGCTTCCCAAATGGCACCCTATTCCCTATATAGTGCACAACTGTTGACCAGGGCCAGAGTAGGGATCTGGTCAAAAGTAGTGCACTATATTAAAATAATAATAATATGCCATTTAGCAGACGCTTTCATCCAAAGCGACGTACAGTCATGTGTGCATACATCTTTACGTATGGGTGGTCCCGGGGATCGAACCCACTACCCTGGCGTTACAAGCGCCATGCTCTACCAATCGAGCTACAGAGGACCACATAGGGAATAGGGTGCCATTTGGAAAGCAGGCTGTGTTTTGTCAGGGAGATGAACGGACTTGGAGCATGCCTAGAACGTTCTGTTGGCTTGGAGGGCACGGTACATGGCCTACCCCCTAAACAGATCCTGGGCTGGTAGAGTCCTCATTTAGGAGAACAACATGCTCCTTTGGCGTAGTAGTGTCTGTCGGTCGGTATGTTATCCGGTCCATTGTTTTATCATCTCTGGTGTTCCTGTTGTTCATTCAGTCCATTTAGAGAAATCAAATCAAATTTTATTGGTCACATACACGTCTTTAGCAGATGTTATTGCGGGTGTAGCGAAATGCTTTGCTTCTAGCTAATACTAATAGCCTACTTCAGTTAATACCTCAATTGTTCCCGTTGTTCATTCAGTCCATTTAGAGACGTTAATACTTCTATGTCTTGTTCTGAATTTGCTATGAAGGAACATAGGGCTTGGCTTATAACATAGAACTGGACATAGAACTGGACATTTAAAAAATACTTGAATGTGTAATGAAAAAGATGTCCCCCTTGAAAGACATGATGACTGGATCTTTAAAAAGTGTTATATTTTTATCATGCAAACTATCTCTTTGATGTCAATTGATTGTGGTGGTTTGAAAGTGTGTGGTCCTTGACCCAATCTAACTCCAATACATTGTTTTGTATCATAATGGTGTTACCTCCAAAAAAGCATTTAAAAAATATTAAATTACAAATAAAAGGTAACAACTCTCACCATTATTTCAAGAGTTAAACAATTTGCTGAGATATTATTGCAATATTTCCCTGACGCAAATGTAATAACATTTCTTCTAGAGAGATAATTTCATACATCAAATACACATCAATCCTATTTCATTATGTTAAACTTCAAGACTGCTTACATCAGAGAAGAGAGCAATTCAACAAGCAATGCCAATACAGGTACAAAAGAAATGATCAGAGGATAAAAAAAAGAAAATAAATATCTGACATTCAAGTACTACTACACACAGACAGTTTTGAAACCAGTAGAATTATTATTGTTTTGAACAGTATTAGTCTAGAAACAAATCCCTCCCGAAATGTATTGTATTGTGTTGCATCCATAGAATTAGAATTGTGCCATAATGGGTGCACTGGCGGCCATTTTGCGTGTCCCCATAGTAGTCCATTCTATTTCAATAGTTGCATTGTACAGTGCCTTCAGAAAGTATTCATACCCCTTTACTTTTTCCACATTTTGTTGTATCACAGCCTGAATTTTAAATGGATTAAATTGAGATTTTGTGTCACTGGCCCTATTTACTCAAGACATTTCATTTTTTATTTATATTTAAAAAAAAATCCACAAACAAAATTCCACTGACATTATAGGGTATTGTGTATACCCTATAATGTCAGTGGAATTTTGTTTGTGGATTTTTTTTTTTATATAAATAAAAAATGAAATGTCTTGAGTAAATATGTATTCAACCCCTTTGTTATGGCAACTACCCCATCTCTGTACCCTGCACATACAATTATCTGTAAGGTCCCTTAATCGAGTACTGAATTTCAAGCACAGATTCAACCACAAAGACCAGGGAGATTTTCCAATGCCTCACGAAGAACGGCACCAATTGGTAGATGTGTAAAAAAATAAAATAATTGACATTGAATATCCCTTTGAGCATGGTGAAGTTATTAATTAGGCTTTGGATGGTGTATCAATACACCCAGTCACTACAAAGATACAGGCATCCTTCCTAACTTAGTTGCCAGACAGGAAGGAAACCGCTCAGGGATTTCACCATGAGGCCAATGATGACTAAAACAGTTACAGAGTTGAATGGCTGTGATAGGAGAAAACTGAGGATGGATCAACAACATTGAAGTTACTCCACAATACTAACCTAAATGAGTGAAAAGAAGGAAGCCTGTACAGAATGAAAATATTCCAAAACATGCATCCTGTTTCCAACAAGGCACTTAAGTAATAATGCCAAAAATGTGGCAAAGATATTAACTTTTTGTCCTGAATACAAAGAGTTCTGTTTGGGGCAAATCTAACACAACACATCACTGAGTACCACTCTTCATATTTTCAAGCATGGTGGTGCCTGCATCATGTTATGGGTGTGCTTGTCATCGACATAGACTAGGGAGTTTTTTAGGATAAAAAGAAATGGAATACAGCTATAATCACAGGCAAAATCCTAGAGGAAAACCTGGTTCAGTCTGCTTTCCAACAGACACTGGGAGATGAATTCACCTTTCAGCAGGACAATATCCTAAAACACAAGGCCAAATATACACTGGAGTTGCTTACCAAGATGACATTGAATGTTCCTGAGTGGCCTAGTTACAGTTTTGACTTAAATTGGCAAGAAAATCTATGGCAAGACCTGAAAATGGTCTGTCTAGCAATGATCAACAATCAAATTCACAGAGCTTGAAGAACTTTAAAAAGAATAATGGGCAAATATTAGAGACTCACAGCTGTAATCAAATGTACTTCCACAAAGTATTGACTCAGGGGTGTGAATAATAAAAAAATAAAAAAAATAAAATGCTAACATTTCTAAAAACATGAATACTTTCTGAAAGCACTGTATGTACATATATATACACTACTGTTCAAAAGTTTGGGGTCACTTAGAAATGTCCTTGTTTTCGAAAGAAAAGCAATTTTTCTGTCCATTAAAATAACATCAAATTGATCAGAAATACAGTGTAGACATTGTTAATGTTGTAAATGGCTATTGTAGCTGGAAACGGCTGATTTTTAATGGAATATCTACATAGGCGTACAGAAGCCCATTATCAGCAACCATCAGTCCTGTGTTCCAATGGCACGTTGTGTTTGCTAATCCAAGTTTGTCATTTGAAAAGGCTAATTGATCATTAGAAAACCCTTTTGCAATTATGTAAGCACAGCTGAAAACTGTTGTGCTGATTAAAGAAGCAATAAAACTGGCCTTCTTGAGACTAGTTGAGTATCTGGAGCATCAGCAATTGTGGGTTCGATTACAGGCTCAAAATGGCCAGAAACAAATAACTTTCTTCTGAAACGCGTCAGCCTATTCTTGTTCTGAGAAATGAAGGCTATTCCGTACGAGAAATTGCCAAGAAACTGAAGATCTCGTACAACACTGTGTACTACTCCCTTCACAGAACAGAGCAAACTGGCTCTAACCAGAATAGAAAGAGGAGTGGGAGGCCCCGGTGCACAACTGAGCAAGAGGACAAATACATTAGAGTGTCTAGTTTGAAAAACAGACGCCTCACAGGTCCTCAACTGGCAGCTTCATTAAATAGTACCCGCAAAACACCTGTCTCAACGTCAACAGTGAAGAGGCGACTCCGGGATGCTGACCTTCTAGGCAGAGTTGCAAAGAAAAAGCCATATCTCAGACTGGCCAATAAAAAGAAAAGATTAAGATGGGCAGTCTGAGATATGGCTTTTTCTTTGCAACTCTGCCTAGAAGGTCAGCATCCCGGAGTCGCCTCTTCACTGTTGACGTTGAGACTGGTGTTTTGCGGGTACTATTTAATGAAGCTGCCAGTTTTTCAACAGGATAATGACCCAACACACCTCCAGGCTGTGTAAGGGCTATTTGACCAAGAAGGAGAGTGATGGAGTGCTGCATCAGATGACCTGGCCTCCACAATCCCCCGACCTCAACCAAATTGAGATGGTTTGGGATGAGTCGGACCGCAGAGTGAAGGAAAAGCAGCCAACAAGTGCTCAGCATATGTGGGAACTCCTTCAAGACTGTTGGAAAAGCATTCCAGGTGAAGCTGGTTGAGAGAATGCCAAGAGTGTGCAAAGCTGTCATCAAGGCAAAGGGTGGCTATTTGAAGAATCTCAAATATATTTTGATTTGATTAACACTTTTTTGGTTACTACATGATTCCATATGTGTTATTACATAGTTTTGATGTCTTCACTATTATTCTAGAATTTAGAAAATAGTAAAAAATAAAGAAAAACCCTTGAATGAGTAGGTGTTCTAGAACTTTTGACCAGTAGTGTATATATATATATAATAGGTCTCTGTATGTACTTTGGGCCCTCCACACCACTTGTGTTGCATAACACTTTTGAAATGGCACCCTATTCCCTATATAGTGCACTACTTTTGACCAGCGCCCATAGGCACTATGTACGGAATAGGGTGCCATTGTTTTTTTGAAATGACAACAATACTTGTCAATAGGCACATCTATGACTGCAAACCATTTACTTATCAACTCCCTGCTAATCACATCCATCTAAACCCCTGAACTCTTCATTATTGATCAAAGTGATCAATTAATGAATTATTGACCTGCAGATGGTTTTCTCCACTTGTCTCTTTCCTTTCTTCGGAGTGACCAATGCTTTCAATCCAAATATGTTCTTCAATTTAGATGAACTAATTTAGTTCATTTAGTTAGATGAACTCATATATGCTCTTTAGATGTACTCCAATACAGTGCATTTGGAAAGTATTCAGACACCTTGACTTTTTCCACATTTTGTTACATTACAGCCTTATTCTAAAATTGATAAAATAAAATAAAATGCTCATCAATCTACACACAATACCCCAAAAACAGGTTTTTAGAAATGTTTGCAAATGTATTAAAAATAAAAAACTGAAATACCTTATTTACATAAGTATTCAGACCCTTTGCTTTGAGTCTCGAAATTGAGCTCAGGTGCATCCTGTTTCCATTGATCATCCTTGAGATGTTTCTACAACTTGGAGTCTACCTGTGGTAAATTCAATTGATTGGAAATTATTTGGAAAGGCACACACCTGTCTATATTAGGTCCCACAGTTGACAGTGCACGTCAGAGCAAAAACCAAGCCATGAGGTCGAACAAATTGTCCGTAGAGCTCAGAGACAGGATTGTGTCGATGCACAGATCTGGGGAAGGGTACCAAAACATGTCTGCAGCATTGAAGGTCCCCAAGAACACAGTGGCCTCCATCATTCTTAAATGGAAGAAGTTTGGAACCACCAAGACTCTTCCTAGAGCTGGCCGCCCGGCCAAACTGAGCAATCGGGGGAGAAGGACCTTGGTCAGGGAGGTGACCAAGAACCCGATGGACACTTTGACAGAGCTCCAGAGTTCCTCTATGGAGATGGGAGAAACTTCCAGAAGGACAACCATCTCTGCAGCACTCCACCAATCAGGCCTTTATGGTAGAATGGCCAGACGGAAGCCACTCCTCAGTAAAAGGCACATGACAGCCCGCTTGGAGTTTGACAAAAGGCAATAAAGGACTCTCAGAGCATGAGAAACAAGATTCTCTGGTCTGATGAAACCAAGATTGAACTCTTTGTCCTGAATGGCATGCATCACGTCTGGAGGAAACCTGGCACCATCCCTACGGTGAAGCATGGTGGTGGCAGCATCATGCTGTGGGGATGTTTTTCAGCGGCAGGGACTGGGAGACTAGTCAGGATCGAGGCAAAGATGAATGGAGCAAAGTACAGAGATATCCTTGATGAAAACCTGCTCCAGAGCGCTCAAGACCTCAGACTATGGTGACGGTTCACCTTCCAACAGGACAACGACTCTAAGCACACAGCCAAGACAACGCAGGAGTGGCTTCGGGACAAGTCTCTGAATGTCCTTGAGTGGCCCAGCCAGAGCCCGGACTTGAACCCGATCGAACATCTCTGGAGAGACCTGAAAATAGCTGTGTAGCGACGCTCCCTATCCAACCTGACAGAGCTTGAGAGGATCTGCAGAGAAGAATGGGAGAAACTCCCCAAATACAGGTGTGCCAAGCTTGTAGCGTCATACCCCAAAAGACTCAAGGCTGTAATCGATGCAAAAGGTGCTTCAACAAAGTACTGAGTAAAGGGTCTGAATACTTATGTAAATGTGATATTTCTGTTTTCTATTTTCAATACATTTGCTAAAATTTCAAAAAATCAGTTTTTGCTTTGTCATTATTGATTATTGTGTGGAGATTCATGAGGAGAAAAAAACTATTTAATCCATTTAAAAATAACGCAACAAAATGTGGAAAAAGTCAAGGGGTCTAAATACGTTCTGAATTCACTGTACGCTCTTTAGATGAACTCATATGAATGGTTCAAGGCTACAGTACATGTACATCATCAAATGTCAGGAAGAGGAAAGGACTTCCATTGCTATAGCTTTATAAATATGAACTCATTTAAATCACTGAAGAAGAAGAGTGATTTTCTATATTTATCTATACACCACTGTCGTAGCTTTTAGAGAAATACTGGTAATATATGAGGTTAAATATCGACATGCCGTCGCCAACAAGGATCAAGTCCCAGTAACATTGTTTTCTGTTGGAAGTACTGTCATCTGGAGAAAGGCCAACCCTTCATCAGAAAATGGCACCCTATTCCCTATATAGTTCACTACCATCGAGCTCAGTTTAAAACTAGTGCATAAGGAATAGGGTGCCATTTGGAAGTCAGTCTGGCATTCCCCCTGACACCACTCTTAGATCATATTTCAGGATCCCTTGGCAGGCGCATGTCTCTGTGTCAAATCAATCCTCCAAAAATATCCACTTTCAATACACAAGATTCTCACCATCGTCGTCATCATCTGCGTAGTTCAGCAGCACCTTTATCAGGAAAAGTCAAAACATTCCAAAATGGAACCACGGGTCTCTCTGTTTTCTGTGTTGGCAGGGCTGGCTGATGCTCCTGGTTGGTCCATCCAGTAGGTCATGTGACAGGGCAGCCTACTACTCCTCTTCCTCCTCTTCTTCTCCGTCCTCGTTAGTGTAAAGCCCCGCCTCCCACCTCAACGCCATGTTGCTTTTCCTGCGGGTGACGCGGGTGGCCTCCAGCACCTGGTAACCCAGACAAAGAACAACAAGTCAGGGAGTAGAAACAGGGCGTTAGGGCACTAGGCAGTACTAACTTCCCTTGAAGGTATAAATAAAGAGTCTCTGGTATAATAGGATATTTTTTGTAGTCTTACACGTCTTTTGTAATGATCGCCTAAAAGCGATTCCATGGCCGAAAATATTTTGGGTACCTCAGATTCAGTGGTGGTAGGTGCCGTTTTAAGATGAGGGAGGATTTTTTATTTTTATGAACATGGCCTTATTTCTAACAGCATATCGGATGACTGTCATTCATATTCCATCCACCCAGTTCAATGTAACACCGATAGGTTTAGGCTACTACATGATACTCTAATGTTCCCTGTACCCATCACGAGGTTGCTACAACCTAGCCTATGAATGAAAGTTTACAACGTAGGTGCACACAGGTCGAGAGAATTTTGAGTAATCAAGGTGACAGACATCGACAAATGTAGTAGCTACTACTACTACTACTACTACTACTACTACTACTACTACTACTAC
>NW_028164285.1:0-29457 GCF_964263955.1 Coregonus lavaretus | reverse complement strand
TTTGTGTGCTGCCCTGCCCTGATCAAATCAAATCAAATAATGGACAGTGCGTTTCCCTCAAAATATAGGCAGTACATGCAGCCTTTGTTTTTAGTCTAGGAGACAGTCAATGTCTGTAGTCCATTAGGGCACTATACAATCCCTTCAATGTTTTGCCTGATTCCGTTAATTCCCAAGTTCCCTTTTCTCCGTTTAGATTTCCCCGTTGACCGTTTGTCCCTGTTTTGGCAGGTTTTCGCTCTCAAAAGTACACCTTTTTAATAGCAAAACAGCACAATTGGATGTTCTATGTCCACAACAATGTTTAAACCCTATCAGGTGACCATTTGTGAGGTCTGGGAAAAATGTAAGACATTTAGATGTTGGGGTGTAGTTACCCTTAAATGCAAGCATGCACCAGGAAGAGACCTTTGTTTGGTTAAGCGGTGTTGCTGTAGAACAAATGGCAACTGGAGTGATGCAAATGATCACGGTATAATTCTGCCATGCAGGCATAGGCTACTTTGTAGTTAACATTTACTTGCGAAGGTTTTGGGGAAAGCCATTCCTTCCCTACCAGAAGAAGGTTATCATTAGCATCATCGCTAACGGCTACACAAAGTGTAGACATACGCGCGCACCGCACACATGCACACAGACAGGGGCATTCCTGTGCCGTTTCAGAAAGTTCATGGAAATACGAATCACTGATGCATTTTGTTCATGTCTTATGATTGACTTGGGCAAATGAATGCGTTTTCTAACAAGTTGAATAGATTTAGTTGATTTCTTACTAAGTTCAATAAATGTTTGAATATTGTTGAATTTCGGTTTAATGTCTGGATTCCTTGATTCGGTCCGCAACGCCTATTTCATAGGGCCCTAGTCAATGAACTTGTCATAAATCAACATAGGATATGCCCTCTCCCCCCCCCCCCAACAAGACTCAAATATATATATATATATATATATATATATATATATTGGAAATGTAAGCAAGGGTTGAGCTTCTTCAGTTTGAGTCACAAAGTGGATACGTTTCTGTGTCCCTTTCAGAGTGAGTGACACATTGACTTTATATAGTGTACCAAGAGTTGTTCCCGCGCTTACGGCCATACCAGCCTGAATACGCCCGATCTCATCCGATCTTGGAAGCTAAGCAGGGTGGGGCCTGGTTAGTACTTGTATGGGAGACAGCCTGGGAATACCAGGTGCTGTAAGCTTTTTGTCCCAGTAGAGCGTGCTCTTGTGTCATGGAGCAACTGCTTTTTATTTATCACCCTAATAATATCATGGATTGTTATTGGACTAAATGCAGTTTGTGTGCTGCCCTGCCCTGCCCTAATCAAATCAAATAATGGACAGTGCGTTTCCCTCAAAATATAGGCAGTACATGCAGCCTTTGTTTTTAGTCTAGGAGACAGTCAATGTCTGTAGTCCATTAGGGCACTATAAAATCCCTTCAATGTTTTGCCTGATTCCGTTAATTCCCAAGTTCCCTTTTCTCCGTTTAGATTTCCCCGTTGACCGTTTGTCCCTGTTTTGGCAGGTTTTCGCTCTCAAAAGTACACCTTTTTAATAGCAAAACAGCACAATTGGATGTTCTATGTCCACAACAATGTTTAAACCCTATCAGGTGACCATTTGTGAGGTCTGGGAAAAATGTAAGACATTTAGATGTTGGGGTGTAGTTACCCTTAAATGCAAGCATGCACCAGGAAGAGACCTTTGTTTGGTTAAGCGGTGTTGCTGTAGAACAAATGGCAACTGGAGTGATGCAAATGATCACGGTATAATTCTGCCATGCAGGCATAGGCTACTTTGTAGTTAACATTTACTTGCGAAGGTTTTGGGGAAAGCCATTCCTTCCCTACCAGAAGAAGGTTATCATTAGCATCATCGCTAACGGCTACACAAAGTGTAGACATACGCGCGCACCGCACACATGCACACAGACAGGGGCATTCCTGTGCCGTTTCAGAAAGTTCATGGAAATACGAATCACTGATGCATTTTGTTCATGTCTTATGATTGACTTGGGCAAATGAATGCGTTTTCTAACAAGTTGAATAGATTTAGTTGATTTCTTACTAAGTTCAATAAATGTTTGAATATTGTTGAATTTCGGTTTAATGTCTGGATTCCTTGATTCGGTCCGCAACGCCTATTTCATAGGGCCCTAGTCAATGAACTTGTCATAAATCAACATAGGATATGCCCTCTCCCCCCCCCCCCAACAAGACTCAAATATATATATATATATATATATATATATATATATTGGAAATGTAAGCAAGGGTTGAGCTTCTTCAGTTTGAGTCACAAAGTGGATACGTTTCTGTGTCCCTTTCAGAGTGAGTGACACATTGACTTTATATAGTGTACCAAGAGTTGTTCCCGCGCTTACGGCCATACCAGCCTGAATACGCCCGATCTCATCCGATCTTGGAAGCTAAGCAGGGTGGGGCCTGGTTAGTACTTGTATGGGAGACAGCCTGGGAATACCAGGTGCTGTAAGCTTTTTGTCCCAGTAGAGCGTGCTCTTGTGTCATGGAGCAACTGCTTTTTATTTATCACCCTAATAATATCATGGATTGTTATTGGACTAAATGCAGTTTGTGTGCTGCCCTGCCCTGCCCTAATCAAATCAAATAATGGACAGTGCGTTTCCCTCAAAATATAGGCAGTACATGCAGCCTTTGTTTTTAGTCTAGGAGACAGTCAATGTCTGTAGTCCATTAGGGCACTATAAAATCCCTTCAATGTTTTGCCTGATTCCGTTAATTCCCAAGTTCCCTTTTCTCCGTTTAGATTTCCCCGTTGACCGTTTGTCCCTGTTTTGGCAGGTTTTCGCTCTCAAAAGTACACCTTTTTAATAGCAAAACAGCACAATTGGATGTTCTATGTCCACAACAATGTTTAAACCCTATCAGGTGACCATTTGTGAGGTCTGGGAAAAATGTAAGACATTTAGATGTTGGGGTGTAGTTACCCTTAAATGCAAGCATGCACCAGGAAGAGACCTTTGTTTGGTTAAGCGGTGTTGCTGTAGAACAAATGGCAACTGGAGTGATGCAAATGATCACGGTATAATTCTGCCATGCAGGCATAGGCTACTTTGTAGTTAACATTTACTTGCGAAGGTTTTGGGAAAAGCCATTCCTTCCCTACCAGAAGAAGGTTATCATTAGCATCATCGCTAACGGCTACACAAAGTGTAGACATACGCGCGCACCGCACACATGCACACAGACAGGGGCTTTCCTGTGCCGTTTCAGAATGTTCATGGAAATACGAATCACTGATGCATTTTGTTCATGTCTTATGATTGACTTGGGCAAATGAATGCATTTTCTAACAAGTTTAATAGATTTAGTTGATTTCTTACTAAGTTCAATAAATGTTTGAATATTGTTAAATTTCGGTTTAATGTCTGGATTCCTTGATTCGGTCCGCAACGCCTATTTTATAGGGCCCTAGTCAATGAACTTGTCATAAATCAACATAGGATATGCCCCCAATCAAATATTGTGATTGTGGAGGCCAGGTCATCTAATGTATTACTCCATCACTCTCCTTCTTGGTAAAATAGCCTTTACACTGCCTGGAGGTGTGTTGGGTCATTGTCCTGTTGAAAGACAAATAATAATCCCACTAAGCCCAAACCTGATGGGATGGTGTATCGCTGTAGAATGCTGTGGTAGCCATGCTGGTTAAGTGTGCCTTGAATTCTAAATAAATCACAGACAGTGTCACCAGCAAATCACCCCCACACCATAACACCTCCTCCTCCATGCTTTACGGTGGGAACCACACAGCGGAGATCATCCATTCACCTACTCTGCGTCTCACAAAGACACGGTGGTTGGAACCAAAAATCTCCAATGTCCATTGGTCGTGTTACTTTGCCCAAGCAGGTCTCTTCTTCTTATTGGTGTCCTTTAGTAGTGGTTTCTTTGCAGCAATTTGACCATGAAGACCTAATTCACACAGCCCCTCTGAAAAGTTGATGTTGAGACGTCTGTGACTTGAACTGTGAAGCATTTATTTGGGATGCAATTTCTGAGGCTGGTAACTCTAATGAACTTTTCCTCTGCAGCAGAGGTAACTCTGGGTCTTCCTTTCCTATGGCGGTCCTCATGACAGCCAGTTTCATCATAGCGCATGAAGGTTTTTGTGACTGCACTTGAAGAAACGTTAAAAGTTCTTGGGGCGGCAGGTAGCTTAGTGGTTAAGAGTGTTGTGCCAGTAACCGAAAGGTCGCTGGTTCTAATCCCTGAGCCGATTAGGTGAAAAATCTGTGGATGTGCCCTTGAGCAAGGTACTTAACCCTAATTGCTCCTGTAAGTCGCTCTGGATAAGAGCGTCTGCTAAATGACTAAAATGTAAAAATGTTCTTGACATATTCCGTATTGACTGACCTTAAAGTAATGATGGACTGTCTTTGCTTATTTGAGCTGTTCTTGCCATAATATGGACTTGGTATTTTACCAAATAGGGCTATCAACTGATTGGCTCAAACACATTAAGAAGGAAAGAAATCCCACAAATTAGCTTTTAAGAAGGCGCAACTGTTAATTGAAATGCATTCCAGGTGACTACCTCATGAAGCTGGTTGAGAGAATGCCAAGAGTGTGCAAAGTTGCCATCAAGGCAAAGGGTGGCTATTTGAAGAATTTTAAATCTATAATATATTTTGATTTGTTTAACACTTTTTTGGTTACCACATGATTCCATATGTGTTATTTCATAGTTTGGCATCTTCACTATTATTGTACAATGTAAAAAATAGTAAAAATAAAGAAAAACCCTGGAATGAGCAGGTGTGTCCAAACATTTGACTGGTACTGTATATGGAAATACCAAAAAAATTAAAGAACATATAACGGATAAATGCAGTGAAATGTGTTGTTATCTGCCTTGGTCATGGACACATTGACACATTTTTCAGCTTCGGTATTCAAACCAGCGACCTTTCAGTTACTGGCCCAGCGCTCCAACCTCTAGGCTACCTGCCATGAGCCAAGCATGTTTACATGTAGAATGGAATAGGTTATATGACCACTATGATTAATGTCATTGTCAGTTCTACCACCTCAACATTGTCCATTTTAAACAGGGTTAAATATCTAGTTAGGGGGGGCACTGTGTAACTGTCAGAAGATATGTGCTTCAGTCAGAAAATGTTTCTCTCATCTCTTCGGTCTCAGCTAGCTAGCCAGCCAGTAGCTACCGAAACAGCTAGCCAGCCAAGCTAGCTGCAGAAATGAAAACCATCAAATACACTTTTCCTAATATTATGACTTACATCAACATCCTTAGCTTGCCCATTCACTAAATATACTGTTAAATAACTCTGACTGACACCCAATAGCTTAAGGATGCTGAGCTATTTAACGTTATAATGAGAAAGATGTTGTTATTATGAAATAATCTGGTTGCAAGTTATTATGAGAAATAGCTTTATTATGCTGAAACATTAGCATAGGCTACTCGGCAAGCTTGGCTTCCTCTCATGCACAGGTTGACATTATGGCCGGTTTGCTTGAGTTGATCAACTTTTATTTTTGAGGCATTGGGAAATATTAGTGTCATTGAGCAATATAGATGGTGTTGTCAATACTTTACATACATTGCAGAGAATTCTGAGTTCTCTAAGGCTCTACAGACGGAAAAAACAATTGGACCTCCTTGACATAGCATTACTCCTTCTTGATCTAGGCTGACATGGGAAGCTTTATGGATACAAATTAATCTTAAACGCATCCAAGTGGGATATGTGGTGACTCATAACACAGTCAGGTGTTTACTTCATATTCAAGTCCCCAATGGAGTGCGCATTTGTGTGGAAGTCTCTGGGAATGACATTAGCCAGCTAGCTACCTTACCTTCACAAACAAGAAAGACGACATAGAGGAACAGCTTAGCTAGCTAAGTGTCCTTTTTGTCTTGTAATTTCACATTTGGAAGGTGCACTGAAACAAAATTATTATTTCATTTCTAGCACAGCCAACAACTAGCAAGCAAAATATATGAATAATGCGCTGAAATTAGCGACTGAGGGGTCACTATGGTAGTTAGGAATGGCTATTCTCAGGAACAAGCAAGCCCCTATCTGAGAAGCATGTTCGACTGATCGAGTATTCTATTCAATGCATTGTCAATGAACACATGATTTCATAAAAAGTGCATTAGAGTGGCTTGGAAATACAATGACATTGCAAAATGAGGCAAATAATTAGTAGGAAAACATATTTTCATCATTTTGATGTCATCAGATTGACTTTAGGTGCAGTATAACGTTAGCTAGCTAGATAGCTAAGATTTAGGGGAGACCACCGATTTTAGCTAGCTAGCTAACATTAGCATTGATAGCTATTTTTGATTAACTTTGTTAGCTAATGACAACGTTGCCATCCATTTGACGACATGATAATGATGGCAAAGTTGTTTCCTACTAAACATTTGCCTACTTTAGCAATGCCATCATATTTCCAGGCCACTATAGTGTTATTTAGACTAAACAGCCATTAGCTTCCATTTATCACACCACTAAGGCGCCAGTGGGCGGCTTGAGAACGTTCATAACAATGGCATGATGTAACCCAGTGACGGAGGTGCAACCTATGAATAGCAACATTTGTTTTTGCGTTATTCTATTTTACCCAGCTCTCACACTGTGTGTGTATGTGTGTGTGTGTCTATCTGTCCGTCTTGGAGTTCCAGATGTGGCGGCCACTGGAGGGCAACTTTAATACTGGAGCACATGTAGGAGCTCATCGTCATGAAATTAATCTATAACAGCTGATACAAGTATCCTATATTAGATGCCACTACAGTGCTAGCTAACTAGTAAATGTACACCGCAGGCGCATTGGCAACATTTCGTAAGTCCAGCTTGGTGAAGACCCGGGCTCCCTGCAATGACTCGAATGCCGTCAGGGGGAGTGGGTAGCGGTTCTTAACCGTGATGTCATTGAGCGCCTGGTAATCAATGCACGGCCGCTGCCCACCGTCCTTTTTGCCCACGAAGAAGAAGCCCGCGCCCGCGGTGAGGTAGAGGGGGCAGATGAGACCCTTGACGAGTGCCTCGTCGATATACTCCCTCATTGCCAGTGTCTCCGGCAGGGACAAGGAAAACAATTGCACTCGTGTGGGCATGGCGCCCCATGTAAATCCATTACATTAGGATTTCATGTAATGGACATACACAAAATAGTCAAAATTGGTGAAGGGAAATGAAAAAAATTACTTGTTTCAAAAAATTCAACAAAATAAATAACGGAAAAGTTGTGCGTGCATATGTATTCACCCCCTTTGCTATGAAGCCCCTAAATAAGATCTGATGCAACCAATTACCTTCAGAAGTCACATAATTTGTTAAATAAAGTCCACCTGTGTGCAATCTAAGTGTCACATGATCTCAGTATATACAGTTGAAGTCGGAAGATTACATACACTTAGGTTGGAGTCATTAAAACTTGTTTTTCAACCACTCCACACATTTCTTGTTAACAAACTATAGTTTTGGCAAGTCGGTTAGGACATCTTCTATGTGCATGACACAAGTACATTTTCCAACAATTGTTTACAGACAGATTATTTCACTTATAATTCACTGTATCACAATTCCAGTGGGTCAGAAGTTTCCATACACTAAGTTGACTGTGCCTTTAAACAGCTTGGAAAATTCTGTAGCTCAGCTGGTAGAGCACGGCGCTTGTAACGCCAAGGTAGTGGGTTCGATCCCCGGGACCACCCATACACAAAAATGTATGCACGCATGACTGTAAGTCGCTTTGGATAAAAGGGTCTGCTAAATGGCATATTATTATTATTATGTTATCATGGCTTTAGAAGCTTCTGATAGGCTAATTGACATCATTTGAGTCAATTGGAGGTGTAACTGTAATGTATTTCAAGGCATACCTTCAAACTCAGTGCCTCTTTGTTTGACATCATGGGAAAATCAAAAGAAATCAGCCATGACCTCAGAAACAAAATGGTAGACCTCCACAAGTCTGGTTCATCCTTGGGAGCAATTTCCAAATGCCTGAAGGTACCACGTTCATCTGTACAAACAATTGTACACAAGTATAAACACCATGGGACCACACAGCTGTCATACAGCTCAGGAAGGAGATGCGTTCTGTCTCCCAGAGATGAACGTACTTTGGTTCAAAAAGTGCAAATCAATCCCAGAACAACAGCAAAGGACCCTGTGAAGATGCTGGAGGAAACATGTACAAAAGTATCTATATCAACAGTAAAACTAGTCCTATATCGACATAACCTGAAAGGCCGCTCAGCAAGGAAGAAGCCACTGCTCCAAAACAACCATAGAAAAGCCAGACTATGGTTTGCAACTGCACATGGGGACAAAGATCATACTTTTTGGAGAAATGTCCTCTGGTTTGATGAAACAAAAATAGAACTGTTTGACCATAATGACCATCGTTATGTTTGGAGGAAAAAGGGGGTAAATTGCAAGCCGAAGAACACCATCCCAACCGTGAAGCACGGGGGTGGCAGCATCATGCTGTGTGGGTGCTTTGCTGCAGGAGGGACTGGTGCACTTCACAAAATAGATGGCATCATGAGGAAGGAAAATTATGTGGATATATTGAAGCAACATCTCAAGACATCAGTCAGGAAGTTAAAGCTTGGTCGCAAATGGGTCTTCCAAATGGACAATGACCCCAACCATACTTCCAAAGTTGTGGCAAAATGGCTTAAGGAGAACAAAGTCAAGGTATTGGAGTGGCCATCACAAAGCCCTGACCTCAATCCTATAGAAAATGTGTGGGCAGAACTGAAAAAGCGTGTGCGACCAAGGAGGCCTACAAACCTGACTCAGTTACACCAGCTCTGTCAGGAGGAATGGGCCAAAATTCACCCAACTTATTGTGGGAAGCTTGTGGAAGGCTACCAGAAACGTTTGAGCCAAGTTAAACAACTGAAAGGCAATGCTACCAAATACTAAATGAGTGTATGTAAACTTCTGACCCACTGGGAATGTGATGAAATAAATAAAATCTGAAATAAATCATTCTTTCTACTATTATTCTGACATTTCACATTCTTAAAATAAAGTGGTGATCCTAACTGACCTAAGACAGGGATTTTTTACTAGGATTAAATGTCAGGAATTGTGAAAAACTGAGTTTAAATGTATTTGGCTAAGGTGTATGTAAACTTCCGACTTCAACTGTATACACCTGTACCTATGATGAAAACTACAGGCCTCTCTCATCTTTTTAAGTGGGAGAACTTGCACAATTGGTGGCTGACTAAATACTGTTTTTCCCCACTGTAGATGCCCAGGCAGGAGAGGTGAAACGGCGCCAACCGTGCCAACGACGGAGACCCGAGAGGCAACCCCAATAAAAAAAATTGGGGGGGGCACACAGGGTGGATGACGAGGCTACAGGAGGCTAAAAGGGAGAAGAAAAGTGTAGAGGCACGGCGAGAGGAGCTGGTTAGGCAGCAGAAGGAGCGGGGGTTAATAAAGGAACCCAGTCCCGCTCCTCGCACCAAGAAAGTGGTGCATGTCGCTAGTCCGGTCCGGCCCGTTCCTGCTCCCCTCACCAAGCAAGTGGTGCGCGTCGCCAGCCCGGTCCGGCCTGTTCCTGTCCCTCGCACCAAGCCAGTGGTGCGCGTCGCCAGCCCGGTCCGGCCTGTTCCTGCCCCTCGCACCAAGCTAGTGGTGCGCGTCGCCAGCCAGGCCCGTCTGTTCCTGACCCTCGCACCAAGCCAGTGGTGCGCGTCGCCAGCCCGGTCCGGCCTGTTCGCACCAAGATAGTGGTGCGCGTCATCAGCCCGGCCCGGCCTGTTCCTGCCCCTCGCACCGAGCTAGGGGTGCGCGTCACCGGCCCGGCCTGTTCCTGCCCCTCGCACCAAGCCAGTGGTGCGCGTCGCCAGCCCGGTCCGGCCTGTTCCTGTCCCTCGCACCAAGCCAGTGGTGCGCGTCACCAGCCCGGTCCGGCCTGTTCCTGTTCTTCGCACCAAGCCAGTGGTGCGCGTCGCCAGCCCGGTCCGGCTTGTTCCTGTTCTTCGCACCAAGCCAGTGGTGCGCGTCGCCAGCCCGGCCCGGCCTGTTCCTGTTCTTCGCACCAAGCCAGTGGTGCACGTCGCCAGCCCGGCCCGGCCTGTTCCTGCCCCTCGCACCAAGCCAGTGGTGCGCGTCGCCAGCCCGGCCCGGCCTGTTCCTGCTCCTCGCACCAAGCCAGGGGCGCAACAGGGAGGCGGAGAATCGGTGGTTGTCACGCCCGGAGCCGGATCCGCCTCCGAGGCGGAATGCCCACCCGGCCCCTACCCTCTTATGTTTATGCTGTGCGGTCGGAGTCCGCACCTTTGGGGGGGGGGGTACTGTCACGCCCTGACTCAGGGGACGCTTATATGTTGATTCAGGCTGTGTGTATTCTTTGTTGTGTTAGTTCTTGTTGTAGAATCTAGTATGTCTATTTCTATGTTGGCCGGTGTGGTTCCCAATCAGAGGCAGTTGTCTCTGATTGGGGACCATACTTAGGCAGCCTATTGGCACTAGTGGGTTGTGGGATCTTGTTTTGTGTGAGGTATGTTGTTTGTGTACCTTGGACTTCACGTTTCGTTTCTTGTTTTGTCGTTGTGTTTATAAGTCAAATAAACATGTTTGCATATCACACTGCACCTTGGTCTGACCCATTCATCAACGTACGTGACACAGTTGTAAATGAGAACTTGTTCTCAACTGGTTTACCTGGTTAAATAAAGGTGAATGAAAAATAAAAAATAAATACACCAGATTCTCAATTAGATTGAGGTCTGGGATTTGACTAGGCCATTCCAAGACATTTTAATGTTTCCCCTTAAACCACTCGAGTGTTACTTTAGCAGTATGCTTAGGGTCATTGTCCTGCTGGAATGTGAACCTCCATCCCAGTCTCAAATCTCTGGAAGGCTTAAACAGGTTTCCCTCAAGAATTTCCCTGTCTTTAGCGCCATCCATCATTCCTTCAATTCTGACCAGATTCCCAGTCCCTGCCGATGAAAACCATCCCCACAGCATGAATCTGCCACCACCATGCTTCACTGTGGGGATGGTGTTCTCGGGGTGATGAGAAGTGTTGGGTTTGCGCCAGACATAGTGTTTTCCTTGATGGACAAAACCTCGATTTTAGTCTCATCTGATCAGAGTACCTTCTTCCATATGTTTGGGGAGTCTCCCACATGCCTTTTGGCAACCACAAAATGTGTTTGCTTATTTCTTTCTTGAAGCAACTGCTTTTTTCTGGCCACTCTTCCGTAAAGCCCAGCTCTTTGGAGTGTACGGCTTATAGTGGTCCTATGGACATGTACTCCAATCTCCGCTGTGGAGCTTTGCAGCTCCTTCAGGGTTATCGTTGGTCTCTTTGTTGCCTCTATGATTAATGCCCTCCTTGCTTGGTCCGTGAGTTTTGGTGGGCGGCCCTCTCTTGGCAGGTTTGTTGTGGTGCCATATTCTTTCCATTTTTTTATAATGGATTTAATGGTGCTCCGTGGGATGTTCAAAGTTTCTGATATTTTTTTATAACCCAACCCTGATCTGTACATCTCCACAACTTTGTCCCTGACCTGTTTGGAGAGCCACTTGGTTTTAATGGTGCGGCTTGCTTGGTGGTGCCCCTTGCTTGGTGGAGTTGCAGACACTGGGGCCTTTCAGAACAGGTGTATATACATACTGAGATCATGTGACACTTAGATTGCACACAGGTGGACTTTATTTAACTTATTATGTGACTTCTGAAGGTAATTGGTTTCACCTGATGTTATTTAGGGGCTTCATAGCAAAGGGGGTGAATATATATGCACGCACCACTTTTCCGTTATTAATTTTTTAGAATTCTTTGAATCAACATCTTTTTTTTCATTTCACTTCACCAATTTTGACTATTTTGTGTATGTCCATTACATGAAATCCAAATAAAAATTCATTTAAATTACAGGTTGTAAAATAGGAAAAACGCCAAGGGGGATGAATACTTTTGCAAGGCACTGAAAGTAAATCTCTGTATTTCATACTACTGTAATCTACTGTAATATAATCTAGTTATGGTATCAAAGCAAGTACATTTATTGTATTATACTGTACATAAGGGGAGGGGGTTTGTATTTCACAGTATTTTACTGTAATTACAAGAGATTGGTGCAAGCAGGGTGGCTGTTAGATAATGTGTTTACACATTACAGCATATCAATGAATATTTGGTGTTATATATCACTTGCACTTGTAGAGTAGGGGTTCCCAACCTTTCTTCCCCAGGGCCCCCTTTTTCACATTTGAAAAATGCCACGAAACACAACAATTCTTTCCCTGCCCACAATATTTTCCCACAATGCGCCATAACTTACAGTATGCTGCAATAAAAAATGTCAGAGTATTTTACTGTTAATATCCAAATTACCGTATAAATTACAGTTTTCCATTACAGTGTGGGCACCAGAGGATTCCAATGCTGCAGATACAACTTGCCTCACGAATGGAACCCTAGGGCTCTGGTCAAAAGTAGTGCACTATCTAGGTAATAGGGTGTCATTTGGGATTCAGGTACAGTCACTTTCAATAGCCATGTAAAAATTCAGCACAGCAGTCTCACATCATCATACCCCTCAGACTCTAAGCAGCAGCACTTCTAACACGTTATAAATATAGCCCGTCTTGAGGTTTCCCCTGACAGTGCCATCTAGCATCTGGGATGTTCACAGACATGTTTCTGGTTTCATTATCACTAACCTTAACCCCTAACTCCTAGCCTAGCTAAAATTAGCCACCTAGCTAACGTTAGCCACAACATATTGTAATTCATAACATATTGTACGAATTGTAATTCATAACATATTGTACGAATTGTAATTCATAACATATTGTACGAATATTGTAATTCATAACATATAATTAGAAATGGATGATGGACATCCATAAATGAATACTGTACATACCATAAGAAACTTAACATATCATACTAATTGGAGTGTCCTGGATTTACGTTTACAATGTTACGTCTACCCTACCCAGAGACATTTTGATTTCTATATAGGCTATTGTTAAAAAAGAGGAGTCTAAGTTTGTAACATTGCTAAAGTTGTTTATCAACAAAAAAATGTGAGCGCAACTGAGCTAGTTAAAATCAAATCAAATTTGGCACATTTTTATTTTACCAGGCAAGTCAGTTATGAACAAATTCTTATTTACAATGACAGCCTACACCGGCCAAACCCGGACGACGCTTGGCCAATTGTGCACTGCCCTATGGGACTCCCAATCATGGCCGGTTGTGATACAGCCTGGAATCAAACCAGGGGGTCTGTAATGACGCCTCAAGCACTGAGATGCAGTGCCTTAGACCGCTGCGTCACTCGGTAGCCCATGCTTCGAATACAACAGGTGTAGCCCTTACAGTGAAATGCTTACTTACAAGCCCTTAACCAACAATGCAAAAAAAAAATGTTTTGTTACAACTGAAGTATCTGATCATCAATAGATTAGAGAAAAAGCTATTAGTTTTTTAACACAGCAGCCGCATTTCATCAGTTAGGTCCTTGTTTAATAGCCTATGACATGTTGTTGTAATGTTGAAACTTCTTACGACAATAGAGTGTCATTGCGGCTCGCAATTCGCCGTTCCTGCATGTGGGCATTCCCGCGGGAAAACAGTGCTCGACAGGCGAAGGCGAAGGACACTGTCTACCATTGACATATCAAGCTCTTCTTCTGTGGGGTTTATCGGCGGTTGGCATCCAATGTTATGGTGCATTACCGCCACCTACTGTACTGGACTGCCCCTGCCTCCTGCCTGTGTAGCGGAGTCCTAGTTTAAAAATGGCCAATAGAAGTATAAAGAGGGGTTCCTGCAGATTGAGGAATGCCCATATGCAATAACGCCCCAAATTGCAGGCCACAAATTCACCCTTCTCTCTTACAATAGCCTACTTCAAAACCAAATGGTACATAGTCACAAAAATAGATAGGGTGTTTGTTAAATTATCTTATATTTTAATATTTTATGAATGGAGTGAATTTGGAGCGGCAGTTGTTTTTCCTGTGAGTGCTGAGCGTTTTTTAGCGGAATGGGGGAAAGGACATTGAGCGCTGGTGCTGTCCGTGAGCAATGAGTGGGATTTCCAACTGTTCAACTCTGATCACATACTCTGGAAGCAATCTCAGACCTGTTGCTTAGATAAACTGTCACGGAATCTGCCGAGGCTGCTCCTCCTCCTTGCTCGGGCAGGTTTCGGCGGTCGTCGTCCCCCGGAGTACTAGCTGCCATCGTTGTATGTTTCATGTTCGTTTGGTTTTGTCTTGATGTTGTACACCTGTTTCTAGTTAGTGCTCATTAGTGTCCTATTTAGTTCTCGTTGTGTGTGTCAGATGTTGTGTGTGATTACGCTTCTGTTTGGTGTTCTGTGCTACGTGTTTCCCTCCGTTGTTTTGGAGAGGTTTTCGCACATGTTAGTGCGCCTTTTGTTTGATGCCTGTGTGCGCCTTTATTTCGCCTCCGGGCCTGTTGTGCTCGTGTACTACGTGAATATTTCACTAAAGTCTTTTGGACTTTGTTTCTGCGTCCTGCGCTTGATTCCTGCACCACACCCACCTTCAGCACTCGTGACATAAACCAAATACTAGTGTACATGCCTCTCTGCTCTAATGCTCTTATTGTTGTTGAATGAAACAGTGTTATCAAAGTGAAAGTATATATCAATGTCCCCGTTTTTTTCTCAGCCAACCATTAACATAATTCACAATAAACAATAAATTGTGTGATTCCTAGGGCCGCTTCAGGATGATATGTCTGGGTGGGCAGCCAGACATTTTCTGTCTGTTTCAAAGCTTTCTTACTGCTATTTTAACCGTTTAACATGATTCTGGCATAATCAATTGGGTGGGCAACATAGGATTTTGGGTTGGCAATGCCCAAGCCACAGTTATGTTTTCTCATTCCCCGGATGCACTCCACCACACTCATTAATATAATATTCTGCCATGTTTATCAAAAGTGTTGGAAAAACTTGTCAATAATCAACTGACTGGCTTTCTTGATGTCTAAAATATTCTCTCTGGTATGCAATCTGGTTTCCACTCAGGTTATGGATGTGTCACTGCAACCTTAAAGGTCCTTAATGATGTCACCAGCGCCCTCTAAGCAATGTTGTGCTACTATTGATACGGTAGACAATTCCATTCTTGTGGGCCAACTAAGGAGTATTGGTGTCTCTTAGGGGTCTTTGGCCTGGTTTGCTAACTACGTCTCTCAAAGAGTGGAGTGTATAAAGTCAGAACATCTGCTGTCTCAGCCACTGCCTGTCACCAAGAGAGTACCCCAAGGCTCGATCCTAGGCCCCACGCTCTTCTCAATTTACATCAACAACATAGCTCAGGTAGTAGGATGCTCTCTCATCCATTTACATGAAGATGATACAGTCTTATACTCAGCTGGCCCCTCCCCGGATTTTGTGTTAAATGCTCTACTACAAAGCTTTCTAAGTGTCCAACAAGCTTTCTCTGCCCTTAACCTTGTTCTGAATACCTCCAAAACAAAGGTAATGCGGTTTGGTAAGAAGAATGCCCCTCTCCCTACCGGTGTGATTACTACCTCTGAGGGTTTAGAGCTTGAGGTATTCAACTCATACAAGTACTTGGGAGTATGGCTAGATGGTACACTATCCTTCTCTCAGCACATATCAAAGCTGCAGGCTAACGTTAAATCTAGACTTGGTTTCCTCTGTCGTAATCACTCCTCTTTCACCCCAGCTGCCAAACTAACCCTGATTCAGATGACCATCCTTCCAATGCTAGATTACGGGCACGTAATTTATAGATAAGCAGGTTAGGGTGCTCTCGAGTGGCTAGATGTTCTTTACCATTCGGCCATCAGATTTGCCACCAATGCTCCTTATAGGACACATCACTGCACTCTACACTCCTCTGTAAACTGGTCATATCTGTATACCCATCACAAGACCCACTGGTTGATGCTTATTTAGAAAACCCTCTTAGGCCTCACTCCCCCTTATCTGAGACACATACTGCAGCCCTCAGCCTCCACATACAACACCCATTCTGTCAGTCACATTCTGTTAAAGTTCCCCAAAGCACACACATCCCTGGGTCGCTCCTCTTTTCAGTTTGCTGCAGCTAGCAACTGGATTGAGCTTCAAAAAACATTCAAACTGGACAGCTTTATCTCCATATCTTCATTCAAAGACTCAATCAAGAACACTCTTACTGACAGTTGTGGCTGCTTTGCGTGATGAATTTTTACCTCTACCTTCTTGCCTTCGTGGGGTTGTCTGTGCCCAATAATGTTTGTACCATGTTTTGTGCTGCTACCATGTTGTGCTGCTGCCATGTTGTGTCGCCATGTGGTATTGCTACCATGCTGTGTTTCTGTTATTTTATTTTTTATTTTTTATTTTTGGGGGTAGATCAGCTTTAATATTGCAGATAGATTGTAACTTCCATCAATGTAATTGCCTGCATCACTTCCAATCCCCCATATGTATTTTTTCCTCGCAAATATATATATACACACACTACCGTTCAAAAGTTTGGGGTCACTTAGAAATGTCCTTGTTTTCCATGAAAACATACATGAAATGAGTTTGAATAGGAAATATAGCAAAATGAATAGGAAATGTAGTCATTGACAAGGTTAGAAATAATGATCTTTAATTGAAATAATAATTGTGTCCTTCAAACTTTGCTTTTGTCAAAGAATCCTCCATTTGCAGCAATTACAGCCTTGCAGACCTTTGGCATTCTAGTTGTCAATTTGTTGAGGTAATCTGAAGAGATTTCACCCCATGCTTCCTGAAGCACCTCCCACAAGTATGTCAACTTCTGAAGCTGAAATAAATCAGTGTACATTTACAGTATCTACATTTTTGTAAATATTTGAGTATATCTTTTCACTGAAGAAATGACACTTTGCTACAATGTAAAGTAGTGAGTGTACAGCTTGTATAACAGTGTACATTTGCTGTCCCCTCAAAATAACACAGCACACAGCCATTAATGTCTAAACCGCTGGCAACAAAAGTGAGTACACCCCTAAGTGAAAATGTCCAAATTGGGCCCAAAGTGTCAATATTTTGTGTGGCCACCATCATTTTCCAGCACTGCCTTAACCCTCTTGGGCATGGAGTTCGCCAGAGCTTCACAGGTTGCCACTGGAGTCCTCTTCCACTCCTCCATGACGACATCACGGAGCTGGTGGATGTTAGAGACCTTGCACTCTTCCACCTTCCGTTTGAGGATGCCCCACAGATGCTCAATAGGGTTTAGGTCTGGAGACATGCTTGGCCAGTCCATCATCTTTACCCTCAGCTTCTTTAGCAAGGCAGTGGTAGTCTTGGAGGTGTGTTTGGGGTCGTTATCATGTTGGAATATTGCCCTGCGGACCAGTCTCCGAAGGGAAGGGATCATGCCCTGCTTCAGTATGTCACAGTACATGTTGGCATTCATGGTTCCCTCAATGAACTGTAACTCCCCAGTGCCGGCAGCACTCATGCAGCCCCAGACCATGACACTCCCACCACCATGCTTGTACTCCTCACCTAGTTGCCGCCACACACGCTTGACACCATCTGAACCAAATAAGTTTATCTTGGTCTCATCAGACCACAGGACATGGTTCCAGTAATCCATGTCCTTAGTCTGCTTGTCTTCAGCAAACTGTTTGCGGGCTTTCTTGTGCATCATCTTTAGAAGAGGCTTCCTTCTGGGACGACAGCCATGCAGACCAATTTGATGCAGTGTGCGGCGTATGGTCTGAGCACTGACAGGCTGACCCCCCACCCCTTCAACCTCTGCAGCAATGCTGGCAGCACTCATATGTCTATTTCCCAAAGACATCCTCTGGATATGACGCTGAGCACGTGCACTCAACTTCTTTGGTCGACCATGGTGAGGCCTGTTCTGAGTGGAACCTGTCCTGTTAAAGCTGTAATGCATCCTGATGTCTTTGCTTGCTGGGTCAGTAGGGCACCTCAGAGACAACTACAGGTCTTGACAGGTGGTCATGTAGTCAGCAACCATCTTCTGGTAGACAGACTGCTCACTTTGAACAAGCAGGAGATGCTGCACTTGTTTTTTCAGATTGGCAGATCTGAAGACCTGATAGTTGTTCCTCTTGCACTGCCAGCACAGGTCTGTCCTGGGCTTAGTGCTTGAGACGTGGGGTAGCAATTGTCACCACAGAGTCTTGAAGGAAGACAGCCCGACTGCACGTACCTCTGGAAAATACACAAATAATGTAAGATCAATAAAAATAGTGCCAATCATGTTGCCGGTAAATGCAATAATAAAAAAGGGTTTGTTTATGCTTTACATACTTTACAAGTGTTGTCATTGATTCCTTGTAGAGACGCCACACCGCTATTTTTGTCACATGAGATGGCAGCAGCTTTCCACCAAAGTGTTTGTGTCCTGGGTGGCGTCCTGGTAATACTATTGCATTATCCTCTGCATAGTTGTTGATGAAGTTCATAACTCGCTGCAAGTCCTCATGCTTCAGGTGTAACCTGCGCTTGCTTGGGCCATCTATTTTTGAATTAGACCATTCTTCTTGTATGACTTGTGGAGGAGAGTCAGGCGTGTTCTATTGATGCTGAAAAACAAATTCCAGTTACAAATATTTTAGCAATAAAAGATGAGGCTTACCCAGACACAATTCTCTAAATTGACATCTAGCTAAGTGGATGGGTCTCTATTGTCTAGACCTGTTCACATGTTCATGAAATACAATAGATGGGCGTAATCACCCCCAGACACACCTGGCTAACTTGATGGGTCATGTAATCATTGGGTAAAGTGAAGTCTTTTGTTTAGATATGTAAATTAGCTAGATAGCTAGCTAGCAAAACAATGAACCATTATCCCAATCTATACAGTACTAGGAATACAAACCAATTGCCATAGCTAGCCACGACGCATGAAATGCTGTAGTATGAATCTGCAGGTAGCTAAAGCTAACCAACTAGGTTCCATTTTAGCTATCTAGCTAACATTAGGCTATAACTAGCAATGCAAATGATTTTTTTAGATATATATAATATTACTAAGCAGATCATGTAATCATCTGGCGAAGTGGAGTCTTTTGTTTAGACATGTAAATTAGCTAGCTAGCTAGTTAAACAATGAAAAATTATCCCAACCAATACAGTACTAGCAATACAAACCGATTGTCATAGCTAGCCACCATGCATGAAATGCTGTAGTATGCTGAAATAATAGATCCCAGAAATGACTATATGCACAAAACGCTTATTTCTCTCAAATGTTTTGCACAAATATGTTTACATCGCTGTTAGTGAGCATTTCACCTTTGCCAAGATGATCCATCCACCTGACGGGTTTAATCCGGCCCGCAAGATGATTTAAAAAATACAAATATTTTTTTATTTTTTATTTTTATTTTTTAAGTATAAAAATGCGCTGCAATTTTTCAATAAAATAAACTGCTGTTCCAATTTCGTCCACTGGATGGCGCAATAGCAATTGTGTTAAGCAAGCAAACTGTTTATACCGGGGCAGAGCAAGTAGGTCAAGCACGTGCAGCCAATGAGCTACTTTGTTTTGCCCGCGATATTTATTACGGCTTCTACAACACAATGCTACAGATGTCTCAAGTTTTAAGGGAGAGTGCAATTGGCATGTTGACTGCAGGAATGTCCACCAGAGCTGTTGCCAGATAATTTAATGTTCATTTCTCTACCATAAGCCACCTCACCAGGGTCTTGATCTGACTGTAGTTCGGCATCGTAACCGACTTCAGTGGACAAATGCTCACCTTCGATGGCCATTGGCACGCTGGAGAAGTGTGCTTTTCACAGATTAATCCCGGTTTACACTGTACCGGGCAGATGGCAGACAGCGTGTATGAGGTTGTGTGGGTGAGCGGTTTGCTGATGTCAACGTTGTGAACACCCCATGGTGGTGGTGGGGTTATGGTATGAGCAGGCATAAGCTACGGACAACGAACACGATTGCATTTTATTGATGGCAATTTCAATGCACATAGTTACCGTGACGAGATCCTGAGGGCCATTGTCGTGCCATTCATCCGCCGCCCTCACCTCATGTTTCAGCATGATAATGCACAGCCCCATGTCGCGAGGATCTGTACACAATTCCTGGAAGCTGAAAATGTCCCAGTTCTTCCATTGCCTGCAAACTCACCATAAATGTCATCCATTGAGCATGTTTGGGATGCTCTGGATCGACGTGTACGACAGTGTGTTCCAGTACCTGCCAATATCCAGCAACTTCGCACAGCCATTGAAGAGGAGTGGGACAACATTCTACAGGCCACAATCAACAGCCTGATCAACAGCCTGATGCAAGAGGCAAATGGTGTTCACACCAGATACTGACTGGTTTTCTGATCCACGCCTCTATCTTTTTTTAAAGGTATCTGTGACCAACAGATGCATTTCTGTATTTCCAGTCATGTGAAATCCATAGATTAGGGCCTAATTATTTTATTCAATTAACTGATTTCTTTATTTGAACTGTAACTCAGTAAAATTGTTGAAATTGTTGCATATGGCGTTTATATTTTGTTCAATATTATCAGTTGAACATCATCATTGTCATCAACCCCGTATCCATCTTCCTTTCCTCCCTTCTCCCGCATTTTGAGAAAGGGGAAAGCAGAGATGACATGAGGAATCACCCAATTACAATTGAGGGTCACCCAGGGTTCGCAATCGGCATTCCTGATGCTGCTTTGAGATGGAACAATGTAGTAGTGTCACCTGTCATGTGTACTGTAGCTAACTGCCTTTATGGAAATTCGAAGTAAGCTTTATTTAAAAATGGCTTTTCAATGGCTGTATTGTTAAGTGGGTTATTTTGTTAAAAAAAACATATACATATTATTAGTGTAATCATGTATTATTATTATTATGAAAGAATATGAAATGATGTCAACACCAGGTTATGAAGGTTTTTCATTCCACATTCACAAATGTTTCCAAATTACCATGACTCTCTGTTGCTATGTATGGAGGCATATAGCTGTCGATGTAATTTGCATGTCATTGTCTTCACGCAGTCAGAAGCGCTGTTCACAAGTGTCACCGCAGTGAACAAGTCCATATCTTTGGCCTGTAGTAGTCTGTTAGGCGGCTCGAAAAGTGACAACAGTTTCATAACAAGGTGCGCAATGAAAAGAAAACTGCGCTGCGTAATGGCACGAAGCAGCCCGGTAGCCTCGACGCGCACCTCCGCTCCAAGGCCTCGTGTGTTTTCCACCTCGGTCAGTAATGTGGATATGTCGTGAAAACTCTTCACCACAACTTTGACCGTTGTCAAGTGGCCAGTCCATCTCTGGTTCAAGAGACGTTTCAGGGTATCGCCTTTGTACAGAATAGCCACGGTTGGCTTCCTGATGAAGTTGTACAGCATGTTGCATACTCCAAAAAAATAATCGACAGCTGCTTCACTGGACATGGCATGAATCACAACCAGATGAAGTTGGTGATTAAAGCAGTGAATATATGGTATGTTATGATCCAGCTTGTTTTGGAGCAATTTCTGCACACCACCATGCCTGCCAGACATGAGTGATGCGCCATCATAAACTTGACTCAGGATTTTGTCCGTGCTGAGTCCGGCGCTGGTGAGCTCATCAATGATGACACCTGTCAGAGCCTCTGCATCACTTTTCTCAGATGTGGCCATTACCAAGAGGCGCTCACACAGACCATAGTGTTTGTCAACAAAACGCACAACTACAGATATGTTTTCTTGGCTTAAAGGATCCCGTGTGACATCCACTTTAATACCAGCTATCGCCGACTTGTCTCACTATCTCCTCTGTCACGAGATTGCTCATCATTTCGAGAATCTCGTTTTGTATCTGTGGGCTGGTATAGCGTGCATTCTGTGGGATTGTTTTTGTAATCCGTGTCAGTTCAGGATCTTTGCGCATGGTGTACTCAAAGAGAGACAAAAACAGCCCCATTGAGCTATTATCATCTAGCACACTGGCAAAACCAGCATTATCTCCACGTAACGGCAATTGATTCACCACTAAAAACTCCAGCATATCAATTACAGCTGACATGTAGTATCTGTTGCGAGCCAGTTGCTCTAAATTTAAGAGTGGAAATCTCTTTTCCTGTCTCTCTACGTTTTTCTGAATCTCTCCACATTGCTTCACAGGCTAACTGTTCTTTTGAAGCTGCATGCTTATTTAAGCCCTTGCCTGTTCCAATTGCATGCTTCCAATCATTACATCCCTTAATGGAGAAGTTCGCGTCCGATGATACAGATTTGAATTTCCTGCACGCATAACAAAATGCGGAGTCCTTTTCCACCGAGTACTCAAGCCAGTCCCTGTTCAAATACCAGCTAGAGCAGGGGTGTCAAACGTACAGCCCGCGGGCCGGATCAGGCCCGCAAACGGGTTTAATCCGGCCCGCGAGATGATTTAAAAAATAAAAATATTTTTTATTTTTTATTTTTTAAGTATAAAAATGCGCTGCAATTTTTCAATAAAATAAACTGCTGTTCCAATTTCGTCCACTGGATGGCGCAATAGCAATTGTGTTAAGCAAGCAAACTGTTTATACCGGGGCAGAGCAAGTAGGTCAAGCACGTGCAGCCAATGAGCTACTTTGTTTTGCCCGCGATATTTATTACGGCTTCTACTTTTAACATTATGTGCTTTGGCACCCTCATTGCCCCAATATGTCTCTGTCAAAAAAGAGAAAAGTGGACGCAGAGTGCAGAGTGTTCCAAGAAAAATGGTCATCCTATTTAATCACGGAATTGAATGGGAAAGCTGTATGTTTGGTGTGTTCAGAGCATGTTGCAGTGCTGAAAGAATATAACCTTCGTCGCCACTATGTGAGTCTTCATGCCGACAAATATGACAACTTTCAAGGACAGCGGAGATGAGAGAAGGTGAATGAACTGTTGGCGGGTCTGAAGAAACAGCAGTCTGTGTTTACTCACAGCCGAGACATCAGTGACGCTGCAGTGAAAGCTAGCTACCTCATTGCTAATGAAATCGCAGTGGCTTCAAAACCATTTAGTGAGGGTGAATTTGTAAAAACATGCATGATGAAGGCAGCTGAGATTTGGTGCCCTGAAAAGCGGCAGGCTTTTGCAAATATCAGCCTGACAAGAAACACAGTTGCAGACAGGATTTCCGATCTTTCAGTGGATTTGGACAGCCAGTTGAAGCAAAAAGTAAAGTCATTTATTGCGTTTTCGGTTGCAATTGATGAAAGCACGGACATTACAGATGTTGCACAACTGGCCATTTTTTCATCCGCGGAGTTGATGACACATTGACCGTCACCGAGGAGTTCGTGGAGTTGGTGCCGATGACAGATACAACGACAGCAGCTGATATTTTTACCGCACTGGTCGGCGCGCTGATCAGGGTCGGAGTGGACTGGTCCCGATCCCGTCAGCCTGGCTACAGAAGGTGCGCCCTCAATGATCGGGAAAAAAGCAGGCGTTGTGACAAAGTTCAGAGAGAAAGTGCAATCTGCAAATGGAGGACGTGATTTTTTGACTTTTCACTGTATTTTGCACCAGGAGGCTTTGTGTTGCAAGTCATTAAAGATGGATAACGTCATGAAGGTGGTCATCCAAACTGTTAATTTCATCCGATCCAGAAGCCTGAATCACCGTCAGTTTGACAGCCTTCTCAGAGAGAAAGACCACATATATGGCCTGCCATACCACACTGAGGTAAGATGGTTAAGCCGAGGTGCTGTGCTGAGGCGTTTCTTTGATTTACGAGAAGAAATTGAACAGTTCATGGAAGAAAATGGCAAACCAGTGTTAGAATTTCATTCCGCAGAATGGATGCCGGACCTTGCATTTATGGTGGATGTTACAGAGCACCTGAATAACTTGAACAAACAGCTGCAAGGGCGCAACAAAGTTGTCACGCAGTATTATGACAGCATACGTTCTTTCAAGTTGAAGCTGTCATTGTGGGAGACGCAACTTGCCGGTGGTGATGCAGCTCACTTCCCCTGTCTGAAAAATGTGTGCGCGACCCAACATGTGGCAGACATGAAGCGGTTCAAAGATAAAATAACTGGACTGTTACGGGAGTTTGAGCAACGCTTTCAGATTTATGTTTATATGTTTTTATGTTGATGTGCTATTGTTTTTAATTGATTTTATTTTATTTGTATATTTAACCTATTCTTGACTCTGTGGTTCTTGCACTTGTTTGGGGAACAGGATTTCATTATTTTTATCTACATTTCTGCCTGAGAAATGACACCCTGATATAGTTCTGTGATCTGTGAAACAGTTCTGTTAATCACTGAGGCATTGTGTGTTTGTGTGTTCTTTTTCTTTAAAATTTTCAAATAAACTTGACGTGTTTTATGATTAATAGTGATGTTGTGCTTGTACTATTTTGGACACACTGTCCTCAGGCTCCAGCTTTATGTTGTATGTTGATCGTATTAAAACAAAGAAAACAATCTGAAGTTGTTGTTTTTAAGTTATATATACCATGATTTTTCCGGTCCGGCCCACTTGGGAATAGATTATCCTCCATGTGGCCCCTGATCTAAAATGAGTTTGACACCCCTGAGCTAGAGGAAAATGATCGTTTTTTTTAACCAAACATTTTGACTGAATATTTCCTCAACACAACCTGTTTGGGTTTGTCCATGCCGAGGTCACTCATACCCACTGATTCAACAGGCAGTTGTGGCCCAAATGCTGCCCCGGACTCCACGGAGCTACTAGCATCAGGCTCAGACTGTCGTCCAGGGTCTCCTTCTCCAACTACAACATCAGGAAGCGTCGGTGTCGTATCCAATTTGGCAGAGGAGACTGTTGGTGGGCTTTTCAACCACTTACGGATATATATGACGAACTGAAGCGAGTAAGCCGGCGAAAACTCATCCAGCTTTCAAAAATGCGCGGTAACTGTTGAGCGGCTACACTGACGTAGGCTACGTCACGTACGTAGCCTAACTTTCTTTTTATTAAGGCCGTGATAGGCTGTTGCAGTGTAGATTCCCATCAATCAAACAAAATCACACCATTGTTTCTTTATATTTTTTATGTTTTAATGATAAAGAATGCAACATTAATGCAACACAAAATTAGCAACTATTATAATATATATATATATATATATTTTTTTTTTACATTTACATTTACATTTACGTCATTTAGCAGACGCTCTTATCCAGAGCGACTTACAAAATTGGTGCATTCACCTTACAGCCAGTGGATAACCACTATCCAACCATTTTATTTTTTATTTCTTTTGTGGGGTGAGGTAAGGGGGGGGTAGAAGGATTACTTTATCCTAACCCAGGTATTCCTTAAAGAGGTGGGGTTTCAAGTGTTGTTCCACCATTGGGGTGCGAGAGCAGCGAACAGTTTTGACTGGGCTAAGCGGGAACTGTGCTTCCACAGAGGTAGGGGGGCCAGCAGGCCAGAGGTGGATGAACGCAATGCCCTCGTTTGGGTGTAGGGACTGATCAGAGCCTGAAGGTACGGAGGTGCCTTCACAGCTCCGTAGGCAAGCACCATGGTCTTGTAGCAGATGCGAGCTTCAACTGGAAGCCAGTGGAGTGTGCGGAGGAGCGGGGTGACGTGAGAGAACTTGGGAAGGTTGAACACCAGACGGGCTGCGGCATTCTGGATGAGTTGTAGGGGTTTAATGGCACAGGCAGGGAGCCCAGCCAACAGCGAGTTGCAGTAATCCAGACGGGAGATGACAAGTGCCTGGATTAGGACCTGTGCCGCTTCCTGTGTAAGGCAGGGTCGTACTCTCCAAATGTAGTAGAGCATGAACCTACAGGATCTGGTCACCGCCTTGATGTTAGCGGAGAACGACAGGGTGTTGTCCAGGGTCACGCCAAGGCTTTTTGCACTCTGGGAGGAGGACACAACAGAGTTGTCAACCGTGATGGCGAGATCATGGAACAGGCAGTCCTTCCCCGGGAGGTTCAGCTTGACGTGGTGATCCGTCATCCACACTGATATGTCTGCCAAACATGCAGAGATGCGATTCGCAACCTGGTTATCAGAAGGGGGAAAGGAGAAGATTAGTTTTGTTTCGTCTGCGTAGCAATGATAGGAGAGGCCATGTGAGGATATGACAGAGCCAAGTGACTTGGTGTATAGCGAGAATAGAAGGGGGCCTAGAACTGAGCCCTGGGGGACACCAGTGGTGAGAGCACGTGGTGCGGAGACAGATTCTTGCCACACCACTTGGTAGGAGCGACCTGTCAGGTAGGACGCAATCCAAGAGTGAGCCGCGCCGGAGATGCCCAACTCGGAGAGGGTGGAGAGGAGGATCTGATGGTTCACAGTATCAAAGGCAGCAGACAGGTCTAGAAGGACAAGAGCAGAGGAAAGAGAGTTAGCTTTGGCAGTGCGGAGAGCCTCCGTGACACAGAGAAGAGCAGTCTCAGTTGAATGACCAGTCTTGAAACCTGACTGGTTTGGATCAAGAAGGTCATTCTGAGAGAGATAGCAAGAGAGTTGGCTAAAGACGGCACGCTCAAGAGTTTTGGAGAGAAAAGAAAGAAGGGAGACTAGTCTGTAGTTGTTGACATCGGAGGGATCGAGTGTAGGTTTTTTGAGAAGGGGTGCAACTCTCGCTCTCTTGAAGACGGAAGGGACATAGCCAGCGGTCAAGGATGAGTTGATGAGCGAGGTGAGGTAAGGGAGAAGGTCTCCGGAAATGGTCTGGAGAAGAGAGGAGGGGATAGGGTCAAGCGGGCAGGTTGTAGGGCGGCCGGCCGTCACAAGTCGCAAGATTTCATCTGGAGAGAGAGGGGAGAAAGAAGTCAAAGCATAGGGTAGGGCAGTGTGAGCAGGACCAGCAGTGTCATTTGACTTAACAAACGAGGATCGGATTTCGTCAACCTTCTTTTCAAAATGGATTCAGCAGGGAGGTGAAGGTGGTAAAGAGCTTCCTAGGGTTAGAGGCAGATGCTTGGAATTTAGAGTAGTAGAAAGTGGCTTTAGCAGCAGAAACAGAGGAAGAAAATGTAGAGAGGAGGGAGTGAAAAGATGCCAAACCCGCAGGGAGTCTAGTTTTCCTCCATTTCCGCTCGGCTGCCCGGAGCCCTGTTCTGTGAGCTCGCAATAAGTCGTCATGCCATGGAGCAGGAGGGGAGGACCGAGCCGGCCGGGAGGATAGGGGACATAGAGAGTCAAAGGATGCAGAAAGGGAGGAGAGGAGGGTTGAGGAGGCAGAATCAGGAGATTGGAGGGAGAAGGATTGAGCAGAGGGAAGAGATGATAGGATGGAGGAGGAGAGAGTAGTGGGAGAGAGAGAGGGAAGGTTGCGACGACGCATTACCATCTGAGTAGGGACAGAGTGAGTAGTGTTGGAGGAGAGCGAGAGAGAAAAGGATACAAAGTAGTGGTCGGAGACATGGAGGGGAGTTGCAGTGAGATTAGTAGAAGAACAGCATCTAGTAAAGATGAGGTCAAGCGTATTGCCTGCCTTGTGAGTAGGGGGGGACGGTGAGAGGGTGAGGTCAAAAGAGGAGAGGAGTGGAAAGAAGGAGGCAGAGAGAAATGCATCAAAGGTTGACGTAGGGAGGTTAAAGTCACCCAGAACTGTGAGGGGTGAGCCATCCTCAGGAAAGGAACTTATCAAGGCGTCAAGCTCATTGATGAACTCTCCAAGGGAACCTGGAGGGCGATAAATGATAAGGATGTTAAGCTTGAATGGGCTAGTGACTGTGACAGCATGAAATTCAAATGAGGAGATAGACAGATGGGTCAGGGGAAAAAGAGAGAATGTCCACTTGGGAGAGATGAGGATTCCTGTGCCACCACCCCGCTGACCAGATGCTCTCGGGGTATGCAAGAACACATGGTCAGACGAGGAGAGAGCGGTAGGAGTAGCAGTGTTTTCAGTGGTAATCCATGTTTCCGTCAGCGCCAAGAAGTCGAGGGACTGGAGGGTAGCATAGGCTGAGATGAACTCTGCCCTATTGGCCGCAGAACGGCAGTTCCAGATGCTGCCGGAGACCTGGAACTCCATGTGGGTCGTGCGCGCAGGAACCACCAGGTTAGAGTGGCAGCAGCCACGCGGTGTGAGGCGTTTGTATAGCCTGTGCGGAGAGGAGAGAACAGGGATAGACAGACGCATAGTTGACAGGCTACAGAAAATAGCTATAATAATGCAAAGGAGATCGGAATGAAATGAACTAAACATCTGGGAAAGCGAGAGAGCGGGGCCTCCTTCACTTACGTTTCACTGAAATATAACTCTCCCAACTTCCACCTCAGAAAGATCCACCTCACTTTTTAAGAGATCTGTGCCTCAAGTGGGGGTTGCCAAGCATTTTTGGGGGCGGGCCCGGCCCCCTATGGCCCGCCCATAGCGACGGGTGTGGTCCTCTTAAGCACATTATTTCAATATTTCCTAGCTCTGAATTGACGCAGGTTACACTTTTGCAAAACTACTCGGTTAAAAATAAGAGCATGAATGACAATAAAGGTATGACTTTAATTATATGCATAATGATGTAGTAAACAACATCGCTCAGCGTGGGAACTTTTGGTGGGGGGGAAGTAGCCTTTATAAGTCTCCATGGTGGGTAAAGACCATCACTTCGTTGTCTTGTTGGGAATAGTAATAATTTGTGACAGTACGCATTGTATTAGTCTAAGAGTTGTTTTTCATTTTATTTCTCACATTAAAAAGACATTTGAGAAGGATTTGAGAAGCGAATTGCTTGCAGTTGTACATATGACGCACAGACACACTAAAGCTGTACAGTGTAGTTAGAAAAGACAGTTTACATTATTTGCAGATGTGTTCCCTTTTATTTACAAATCGAAAAATTTAACATTTGAAATGAATGTGGCAGAACAGTTAAGCCAAGAGTTCCTGTGGGAGTCTTCTCCTTCAGTCTTTTTGCCTCCTATGCCTCGTTTCCCATTAGATGGGATTTTCCCAATGCCAACTTCACCTGAGACAGCCGCTATCCAGTGTCATGTGTTGCTGAATTACAGATCTCGCTATCCCAATGTCGCTGCTGTCCATGGTACTGAAATATCCAATCTCGGCTATTTGCATACATAGGACCATTCACACTTGACACCACACACACAAGTTAATGCTTTTTCTCTCACACACTTTTGAACATTGTACAACCTGCAACAAGACACTGAAACAACACTTAATTTCAAGTTTGTTTCTTTCTGAATAAAGATTAAATCAATGTGTGGAAGGAGATTGGATAATGTATAGGCATTCCCTATAGCTGTTTTTGACTGGAGCATGATCCGATTGCTTTGTTTGAGCCAGAATGGAAATTTGGTCTGAGAAACGACGCCCATTATAGCATGACTATTTCAGAGAGAATTAACTTTATGTTATATGTAAAAATATAAATAAGGCAGTGTTTATATGACCCCCTTTCAAACAGTCACTTATTTATCACTTTCTTGCAGATATACAGTGCATTCAGAAAGTATTCATACCCCTTAAC
>NW_028164286.1:0-65037 GCF_964263955.1 Coregonus lavaretus | reverse complement strand
GGGAGGTGGGAATATGGGGGTGTCGTGTGTGAAGACACAGGAAGAGAAGTGTGAATGTGTCTGAGGAATCTTCCCGGCAGAATAAGAGAATGTTAATTTTGTATAATAGCTTGTGTTAATGTTCCAAACAAACTCTTAAGTCTTATTTAATATCTCAATATTTATACCTATTCTATTAATCAGGTCTTCAATACAAAATGTATAATTTGTGTGTGTGTGCTTGTGTGCCTGTGCATGTGTCTGCGTTTGTGTGTGTGTGTTTGTGTGTATGTGTGTGTGCGCGTTCATCTGTATCCATTAGTCTGCAGTGGGTTCCTCACCTTTGACGTCTCAATTAGAGGGAAAGAAATTGCACCTCAGAAAAAAACACTAACAGATGATCAGAGCACATCAGCAAATCCCTCTTTAAACAGGCCTCACAGGCTAAACAGGCTACATTTAGATTGAAATGGCCATGTCTGTCTGTCTGTCTGTCTGTCTGTCTGTCTGTCTGTCTGTCTGTCTGTCTGTCTGTCTGTCTGTCTGTCTGTCTGTCTGTCTGTCTGTCTGTCTGTCTGTCTGTCTGTCTGTCTGTCTGTCTGTCTGTCTGTCTGTCTGTCTGTCTGTCTGTCTGTAACACGTGTTTGGAAACCAGCAACATGTGAAAGTTGCCAGTCAGACATTTTGTTTGAAGTGACCCAGTTTTTTTACACAGGGCTTATTAGGATCACTCATTTCTCCCTATATTTGTTTTGAAGATGTGATTTGTAAATCAGATTTAATGTTTGACCTACAACAAATGTTTACAAGCAGGATGAACATTTATCAAATCAAATCAATCGTCACTCCTTTGAATCCTTGCAGAGGACAAAACAGAATGAATCACTGGAAACACAATACAATAACACATCTAGCTTTAGTATTACTAACATTTCTTCAACAAACTACTCAAATTACTCCATTATATGAACACCATCTAAAGCAGAGCATATTAATGACATCCATCTCTATCTTCTACTCCCCCCCTCCACCTTCTCCTCCCCTCTCTCTCCTCTCCTCTCTCTCCTCTCTCTCCTCTCCTCTCTCTCCTCCCCTCTCTCTCCTCTCCTCTCACTCCTCCCCTCTCTCTCCTCCCCTCTCTCTCCCCCCCTCTCCTCTCCTCCCCTCTCTCTCCCCCCCTCTCCCCCCCTCTCCTCTCCTCTCCTCTCCTCTCCTCTCCTCTCCTCTCCTCTCCTCTCCTCTCCTCTCCTCTCCTCTCCTCTCCTCTCCTCTCCTCTCCTCTCCTCTCCTCTCCTCTCCTCTCCTCTCCTCTCCTCTCCTCTCCTCTCCTCTCCTCTCTCTCCTCTCCTCCCCTCTCTCTCCTCTCCTCTCTCTCCTCCCCTCTCTCTCCTATCCGCTCTCTCCTATCCCCTGTGACTGGTAGTTGAGTTTTAAGTGGCCTCATCAGACCAGTAACAGTAACAGTGTTTAAGGTAGCTGAAGCAGGAAGCCAGTCAATAGGAGGAGGCCATTAGCACTAGCAGTGAGTTTACACCGTGTGGATGGTGCTGTAATAGTATTCTAGATGTAACCCTAGCGTTTACCCAGCATGGCTCTTTCTTACACCGCCAGTACATATGTATTCTTTTAGCCTAGTCTGTCCTGTGTTTAATGCATTTTACAGTGGGGAAAAAAGTATTTAGTCAGCCACCAATTGTGCAAGTTCTCCCACTTAAAAAGATGAGAGAGTCCTGTAATTTTCATCATAGGTACACGTCAACTATGACAGACAAAATGAGATTTTTTTTCTCCAGAAAATCACATTGTAGGATTTTTTATGAATTTATTTGCAAATTATGGTGGAAAATAAGTATTTGGTCAATAACAAAAGTTTCTCAATACTTTGTTATATACCCTTTGTTGGCAATGACACAGGTCAAACGTTTTCTGTAAGTCTTCACAAGGTTTTCACACACTGTTGCTGGTATTTTGGCCCATTCCTCCATGTAAATCTCCTCTAGAGCAGTGATGTTTTGGGGCTGTCGCTGGGCAACACGGACTTTCAACTCCCTCCAAAGATTTTCTTTGGGGTTGAGATCTGGAGACTGGCTAGGCCACTCCAGGACCTTAAAATGCTTCTTACGAAGCCACTCCTTCGTTGCCCGGGCGGTGTGTTTGGGATCATTGTCATGCTGAAAGACCCAGCCACGTTTCATCTTCAATGCCCTTGCTGATGGAAGGAGGTTTTCACTCAAAATCTCACGATACATGGCCCCATTCATTCAGTCGTCCTGGTCCCTTTGCAGAAAAACAGCCCCAAAGCATGATGTTTCCACCCCCATGCTTCATAGTAGGTATGGTGTTCTTTGGATGCAACTCAGCATTCTTTGTCCTCCAAACACGACGAGTTGAGTTTTTACCAAAAAGTTCTATTTAGGTTTCATCTGACCATATGACATTCTCCCAATCCTCTTCTGGATCATCAAAATGCACTCTAGCAAACGTCAGACGGGCCTGGACATGCTGTACTGGCTTAAGCAGGGGGACACGTCTGGCACTGCAGGATTTGAGTCCCTGGCGGCATAGTGTGTTACTGATGGTAGGCTTTGTTACTTTGGTCCCAGCTCTCTGCAGGTCATTCACTAGGTCCCCTCGTGTGGTTCTGGGATTTTTGCTCACCGTTCTTGTGATCATTTTGACCCCACGGGGTGAGATCTTGCGTGGAGCCCCAGATCGAGGGAGATTATCAGTGGTCTTGTATGTCTTCCATTTCCTAATAATTGCTCCCACAGTTGATTTCTTCAAACCAAGCTACTTACCTATTGCAGATTCAGTCTTCCCAGCCTGGTGCAGGTCTACAATTTTGTTTCTGGTGTCCTTTGACAGCTCTTTGGTCTTGGCCATAGTGGAGTTTGGAGTGTGACTGTTTGAGGTTGTGGACAGGTGTCTTTTATACTGATAACAAGTTCAAATAGGTGCCATTAATATAGGTAACGAGTGGAGGACAGAGGAGCCTCTTAAAGAAGAAGTTACAGGTCTGTGAGAGCCAGAAATCTTGCTTGTTTGTAGGTGACCAAATACTTATTTTCCACCATAATTTGCAAATAAATTCATAAAAAATCCTACAATGTGATTTTCTGGATTATTTTTTCTCAATTTGTCGTCATAGTTGACGTGTACCTATGATGAAAATTACAGGCCTCTCTCATCTTTTTAAGTGGGAGAACTTGTACAATTGGTGGCTGACTAAATACTTTTTTCCCCACTGTATGACCCCACTATTTCATGGCAACAGAGGGCTCTCAAGGGATGGTCCAGTCTGTGCTCAGGGAGGTGTGTAGGGGTTTCCTTAGGGGCTACTATGGTGGAGAGTCCAAACCAGGTCTCCACAATACACATTCCTTCTGAGTATGTCGATTTGGCTATCGCCTTCAGTAAAAAGAGGGCGACTAAATTACCACCCCATCGTCCGGGGGATTGTGTGATAAATCTCCAGGTAGGAGCTGCACTTCCCCGGAGTCACGTGTACCCTCTGTCACAGGAGGAGAAGGCGGCTATGGAAACATATTTCTCCGAATCTCTGAGACAGGGATACATTCGGCCATCCACTTCACCTGTTTCCTCAAGTTTCTTTTTCGTAAAGAAGAAGGATGGTGGGTTACGGCCGTGCATTGATTACCGTGGTCTTAATCAGATCACCGTCAAGTACAGCTATCCATTACCTCTGATAGCTTGTATGACGGAGTCATTGCACAGGGCGCGGTTCTTCCCAAAATTGGATCTCAGGAGCGCGTACAACCTGATGCGTATCCGGGAGGGAGATGAGTGGAAGACGGCATTCAGTACTACCTCAGGTACCTCGTCATGCCATACGGGTTGATGAATGCTCCATCAGTCTTCCAATCCTTTGCCGATGAGATTTTCAGGGATCTGCACGGACAGGGTGTAGTGGTGTATATTGATGACATTCTCATATACTCCGCTACACGGGCCGAGCATGTGTCCCTGGTGCGTAAAGTGCTTGGACGACTGTTGAAGCATGACCTGTATGCCAAGGCGGAGAAATGCCTGTTCTTCCAGGAGTCCATCTCCTTCCTAGGGTACCAAATGTCCGCGTCTGGGGTGAGGATGGAGAGTGACCGCATTTCGGCCGTGCGTAATTGGTCGACTCCAACCACGGTGAAGGAGGTGCAGTGATTTTTGGGGTTTGCCAATTACTACCGGAGGTTTATCCGGGGCTTTACTCAGGTAGCGGCTCCCATTACCTCGTTGCTGAAGGGGGGACCGGTGCGTCTGCGGTGGTCAGCTGAGGTGGACAGGGCATTCAGTCATCTGAAGAACCTGTTTACCTCGGCTCCAGTGCTGGCCCATCCGGATCCCTCCATGGCTTTCACGGTTGAGGTGGACGCGTCGGAGGCTGGGATAGGTGCTGTACTTTCCCAGCGCTCGGGCACACCACCCAAGCTCCGCCCCTGTGCGTTTTTTTCGAAGAAGCTCAGCCCGGCGGAGCGCAACTATGATGTGGGGGACCGGGAGCTGTTGGCCCTGAAAGCGTGGAGACATTGGCTTGAGGGGGCTAAACCCTCTTTTCTCATTTTGACTGACCACCGCAATCTGGAGTACATCCGGGCAGCGAGGAGATTAAACCCTCGCCAGGCAAGGTGGTCCATGTTCTCGCCCGTTTTGTTTTCACCCTTTCTTATAGGCCAGGTTCCCAGAACGCTAAGGCAGATGCTCTGTCCCGACTGTATGACACGGAGGAGAGTTCCGTGGAGCCCACTCCCATACTTCCGGCGTCGTGTCTGGTGGCACCGGTGGTGTGGGAGGTGGACGCGGACATCGAGCGGGCCATCGGACGGCAAAAGGCGGGCGCCGACCGCCACCGCAGTGAGGCTCCGGTGTATGCACCGGGGGACCGGGTCTGGCTCTCGACCCGAATCCTGCCCCTTCGCCTGCCAAACCGCCGGAAGCTGGGTCGGCGGTTTGTGGGGCCATTCAAAGTCCTGAGGAGATTGAACGAGGTATGTTATAGGTTACAGCTTCCTCCTGAGTATCGTATTAACCCCTCGTTCCATGTGTCTCTCCTCTGGCCGGTGGTAGCTGGTCCACTCCAGTAGACTGAGATACGGGAGGTTCCTCCGCCCCCACTGGACATCGAGGGGGCACCATTAGATTCGAGGCGTCGGGTTGGAGGCCTGCAGTATCTCGTGGAGTGGGGGGGTACTGTCACGGATTCTGCCGAGGCTGCCCCTCCTCCTTGCTCGGGCAGGATTCCGCATTCGTCGTCACCGGAATACTAGCTACTGCCGATCTATGTTTCTATGTTCTACCTGTTGTCTGATTGTCACACACCTGTTTCCCATCATGTAATTACTCCTTCCCTATTTAACCCGGTGGCTCCCATTGTGTTTTGGGTGTGTTTGTTTTTTGTTTTGTGCGTCGTTTTGGTGAACGGGTTTGTTCCTCCCTGTGTGGAGGTAGTCTGTGTTGTATTCTTTACTTATTCAGTAAAGTACGTTTTCATTGAGTTCTGTGTCCTGCGCCTGACTTCGATCCACCGCATTACACTGACACTCGTGGCAATTGGAGATGCTTAATGTGAGTCTGGAAGGAGAGTTTACAGTCTAACCAGACACCTAGGTATTTGTAGTTGTCCACATACTCTAAGTTAGACCCGTCGAGAGTAGTGATTCTAGTCGGGTTGTCGGGTGCCAGCAGCGTTCGATTGAAGAGCATGCATTTAGTTTTACTTGTGTTTAAGAGCAGTTGGAGGCTACGGAAGGAGTGTTGTATGGCTTTGAAGCTTGTTTGGAGGTTTGTTAACACAGTGTCCAATGAAGGGCCAGATGAAAACAAAATAGTGTCGTCTTTATAGAGGTGGATCTGAGAATCACCAGCAGCAAGAGCGACATCATTGATATACACAGAGAAAAGAGTCGGCCCAAGAATTGAACTCTTTGGCACCCCCATAGAGACTGCCATAGGTCCAGACAACAGGCCCTCCGATTTGACACATTGAACTCTATCTGAGAAGTAGTTGGTGAACCAGGCGAGGCAGTCATTTGAGAAACCAAGGCTATTTAGTCTGCCAATAAGAATGCGGTGGTTGACAGAGTCGAAAGCCTTGGCCAGGTCGATGAAGATGGCTGCACAGTACTGTCTATTATCGATCGCGGTTATAATATTGTTTAGGAACTTGAGAGTGGCTGAAGTGCACCGATGACCAGCTCGGAAACCGGATTGCATAGCGGAGAAGGTACAGTATGATTCGAAATTGTCGGTGATCTGTTTGTTAACTTGGCTTTCAAAAACCTTCGAAAGGCAGGGCAGGATGGATATAGGTCTGTAACAGTTTGGATCTAGAGTGTCACCCCCTTTGAAGAGGGGGATGACCGTGGCAGCTTTCCAATCTTTGGGGATATCAGACGTTACGAAAGAGAGGTTGAACAGGCTAGTAATAAGGGTTGCGACAATTTCGGTGGCTAATTTTAGAAAGAAAGGGTCCAGATTGTCTAGCCCAGTTGATTTGTAGGGGTCCAGATTTTGCAGCTCTTTCAGAACATCAGCTGTCTGAATTTGGGTGAAGGAGAAGTGGGGGGGGGGGGGACATGGGCAAGTTGCAGCGGAGGGTGCAGAGCTGGTGGCCGGGGTTGTGGTAGCCAGGTGGAAAGCATGGCCAGCCGTAGCAAAATGCTTGTTGAAATTCTCGATTATTGTAGAGGTGCTCTTATTCTCCATGGACTTTACAGTGTCCCAAAACCTTTTGGAGTTAGTGCTACAGGATGCAAATTTCTGTTTGAAAAAGCTAGCCTTTGCTTTCCTAACTGCTTGTGTATATTGGTTCCTAACTTCCCTGAAAAGTTGCATATCGCGGGGGCTATTCGATGCTAATGCAGTACACCACAGGATGTTTTTGTACTGGTCAAGGGCAGTCAAGTCTGAGGAGAACCAGGTGCTATATCTGTTTTTTGAATGGGGCATGCTTATTTAAGATGAGAGGAAAGCACTTTTAAAGAACAGGTCTTACTAAATATATTCTTATGTGTTTCTATGTTTTTATTGTTGGCAGGTCTTACTAAATATCTTCCAATGAGTATTGATGTTACTATTGTTGACAGGTCTTATTAAATATATTCCTGTGTGTTTTGATGTTTTTATTGTTGACAGGTCTCACTAAATATCTTCCTATGTATTTTGATGTTTTTCTGTAGCTCTGATATGGGCAACGTTTATTGGTTTAAATTATTTAATAATGTGCAGTAACACACCTATTATTCGACTGCAAGACACTGAGCCTTTAACAAATACATGTATATATAGTGCGCCACAAATTGCACCCTCTTCCCTATTCAGTGCACTACTTTTGACCAGTGCACTAGGGAATAGGGTGACATTTTGGACACAACCAAGGTCTAGACATTCTTCCCGCTGGGAATCTTCCTCCAAACCCCTTGTAGACTGTTGAAGAGCACTGAAAGAGCATATTCTGCCCACAGCATGTATAATGACCCCCATCCTAACCATCAATAACCCTGATGGTCAAACAGACACTTACTGGGATGTTGAGCATGTGGCAGAGGACAAGGGCCTCATTTAGAAGTACAAAATATCCCCCAAAACGTGTGTGCGTCGGTTTTCACGCAAAGGTTCCCATTTATAAATGTTTTACTTGACTTAAGAATGACTCTGCAAACTTTAGACCAATGACAGACAGTTCACCTTGTCATTTCAAATGTCTTAAGTCCTGCAATGTTTAAGAATTCTCAAGCAGCACAGCATAGTTAGGTGAAATAGTTAAATAAAATGTTCTGCAAACTCAACAACAACTTGCCATAGTTTTTATGTTATTTCTGAAATAGTCAGTCCTCTGAATACTCCAGTAAAAGTCAGAGTCACAGCATAACATTTTGGCATCACCTCAAAGAACATTTCATCTAATTTGCCATGGCTCTGCTGTGTTTCAAATCAAACAGCAAATAAGGGCATTATTATCACCATAAAAGGTAAATATTACATACTGAATTGTTTTAAGATGGTCATACTATGGATCATTTAGCTATTTGATTTGGAATTTTAGGACCCCTTTAGGTATAAAAAAACACATAAAAAAATGATTTAATAAAATATTCAATTTGGCCTTACTACTAAAGCCAAGAGAAACACTTTGAATAACACATTCATCAATGGCCAAAAAGACAGTCAAAAACATAATCATAAGAAACAAGGTTTTGAAGAGTCTGTCCTATATCTAGGAGACATAAGAAGGATATATATATATATATATATATATATATATATATATATATATATATATATATATATATATATATATATATATATATATATATACAGTGGGGAAAAAAAGTATTTAGTCAGCCACCAATTGTGCAAGTTCTCCCACTTAAAAAGATGAGAGAGGCCTGTAATTTTCATCATAGGTACACGTCAACTATGACAGACAAAATTAGGAAAAAAAATCCAGAAAATCACATTGTAAGATTTTTAATGAATTTATTTGCAAATTATGGTGGAAAATAAGTATTTGGTCAATAACAAAAGTTTCTCAATACTTTGTTATATACCCTTTGTTGGCAATGACACAGGTCAAACGTTTTCTGTAAGTCTTCACAAGGTTTTCACACACTGTTGCTGGTATTTTGGCCCATTCCTCCATGCAGATCTCCGCTAGAGCAGTGATGTTTTGGGGCTGGCGCTGGGCAACACGGACTTTCAACTTCCTCCAAAGATTTTCTATGGGGTTGAGATCTGGAGACTGGCTAGGCCACTCCAGGACCTTGAAATGCTTCTTACGAAGCCACTCCTTCGTTGCCCGGGCGGTGTGTTTGGGATCATTGTCATGCTGAAAGACCCAGACACGTTTAATCTTCAATGCCCTTGCTGATGGAAGGAGGTTTTCACTCAAGATCTCACGATACATGGCCCCATTCATTCTTTCCTTTACACGGATCAGTCGTCCTGGTCCCTTTGCAGAAAAACAGCCCCAAAGCATGATGTTTCCACCCCCATGCTTCACAGTAGGTATGGTGTTCTTTGGATGCAACTCAGCATTCTTTGTCCTCCAAACACGACGAGTTGAGTTTTTACCAAAAAGTTATATTTTGGTTTCATCTGACCATATGACATTCTCCCAATCCTCTTCTGGATCATCCAAATGCACTCTAGCAAACTTCAGACGGGCCTGGACATGTACTGGCTTAAGCAGGGGGACACGTCTGGCACTGCAGGATTTGAGACCCTGGCGGCGTAGTGTGTTACTGATGGTAGGCTTTGTTACTTTGGTCCCAGCTCTCTGCAGGTCATTCACTAGGTCCCCCCGTGTGGTTCTGGGATTTTTGCTCACCGTTCTTGTGATCATTTTGACCCCACGGGGTGAGATCTTGTGTGGAGCCCCAGATCGAGGGAGATTATCAGTGGTCTTGTATGTCTTCCATTTCCTAATAATTGCTCCCACAGATGATTTCTTCAAACCAAGCTGCTTACCTATTGCAGATTCAGTCTTCCCAGCCTGGTGCAGGTCTACAATTTTGTTTCTGGTGTCCTTTGACAGCTCTTTGGTCTTGGCCATAGTGGAGTTTGGAGTGTGACTGTTTGAGGTTGTGGACAGGTGTCTTTTATACTGATAACAAGTTCAAACAGGTGCCATTAATACAGGTAACGAGTGGAGGACAGAGGAGCCTCTTAAAGAAGAAGCTACAGGTCTGAGAGCCAGAAATCTTGCTTGTTTGTAGGTGACCAAATACTTATTTTCCACCATAATTTGCAAATAAATTCATTAAAAATCCTACAATGTGATTTTCTAGAATCTTTTTTCTCAATTTGTCTGTCATAGTTGACGTGTACCTATGATGAAAATTACAGGCCTCTCTCATCTCTTTAAGTGGGAGAACTTGCACAATTGGTGGCTGACTAAATACTTTTTTCCCCCACTGTATATATATATATATATATATATATTGACACATATTTAACACCTTTTTGGGGTAGGCACAAAACTACCTTCATACTTCCATTCATTTTTTAAAACCAGCACCAGTTACCTTCAGACGAGTCCTATGACAGTCCTATGTTGGGGTCGTAGAGCAAAACGGAGAACACCATCGTGTTCATGAGAGTCTCCCCTTTCCACAGTGGGGTCACATTAGTTTGTAGCCCAAACGGTTTGGACGCTATAGACTTTTTCTCGAGAAGAACGATTTTCGGCATGTCTGCATGTCTCACGGTCTGACATACACCGCTCTAGCTCTGCCACTTTTCACCGCAGAAGGGAGACACTGGAGGATGAAGTGGATTGCAACAAACAGATATCTCTAGTTTAAACTGACAGATTTTTTTGTTACAATAATAATATAATGATGAAGAATATATGATAAAGCAAATCAATTTATAACATTTTTGTATTAGTTTTTCTGGATTTCTTTGTTGTTATTCTGTCTCTCACTGTTGAAATAAACCTACCATTAAACTTATAGACTGATCATTTCTTTGTCAGAAGGCAAACATACAAAATCAGCAGGGGATCAAATACTTTTTTTCCCTCACTGTATGTAACTTAGATTGACTCAAGAGGGTTAACTCAGCGGTTCCCAAACTAGGTGTCGCGACCACAATTAGGGGTCACCTTATATGGAAATAGGGTCACGGAGGAATTTCCAAAATCCTGGTAAAAAATATATATATTTAAAAATATAATAATATCGTCTTTGTCTCTCAAAAACATTGTAATGTGATTAACCTTAAAAATCTAAATCAAAATTATTCAAATCTAAAAGTTGTAATTCAACCAGAGAACGCCATTAGATTGTGGGAAAAGGCCACACTTGACCTTTGCACTTGAATGATTCCCACAGTGAATTGCTAGGCCCGCTACACTATGAAACCCCACTACTGCAGAGACTTTGATATTCCCGGACGCAACTGATATGGTGAAAACAATGTGTGGGGAGGCAGAGCCACAGAAACTCACATCAATACCTTTGTCACATAACACTATGAAACTAAGACTTGATGCTATACCTAGCGATCAAGAGGAAACTCTGACTGAACGACTCAAACTCCCCAGCTTATGCTCTCCAAATGGACGTTAGCTGTGAGGGCTGAGATGCCCATGCATTGACTTTTATTCGCTACACATGTCGGGGGGACGCTATTCACGAGGACATATTGTTTCGACTGTGAATCTGGCTCAGTTGACATGCTGAGTCCCCGGGACCACTCATACGTAACAATGTAACATGACTGTAAGTCACTTTGGATAAAAGCGTCTGCTAAATGGCATATTATTATATTATTATTACATGCCGGTAAGTGAAATCAAACAGCTGATCGAGCTGTCATGTGACCGAATGCTGCAGACAACACATTCACAGGTTACTATGGAGGAGTTTTGGTTCCTGTCCCAAAGGAAATGCTGTGCCGTCTCCCTCCGAGCAGTACTACTCATGGTACGCTGATTCAGTGCTCTCGTCTGCATTAAAATATATCGATCCAGGTTGGATCTGATAGGAGAGATGAGGTGCGCGCTGTCGACCATGCCCCCTGACTTTGAGAAGCTTTGACGCGTCATGCATCAAGCCACACCCATCTCATTAGTGGGGGTGAGATAAGATACATTATGTTAGACTCATTTGTAATTGACTTTCATTGCCGCACATTAAAAGTACACAATGGTGAGTTGAGAATACAATAGGAAATAATGTTAGAATGTTTTACAATTGACTGCCATAGCCCCAATTATAAAAGTAAACATTGGCTGTTAGTTAAAAAATATATAATAATCACATGGTTGGGGTCGTGAGAATTTTCAGATGTCAAAATGGGGTCGAGAACCCCTGCTTTAACATCATGTTGATCTCTGTGAGTATTGCACTGCTGTTATGGCATGCTTTGGCATGCTTTGGTATACTTTGGCATGCTTTGGTATGCTTTGGTATGCTTTGGTATGCTTTGGCATGCTTTGGTATGCTTTGGTATGCTTTGGCATGCTTTGGTATGCTTTGGCATGCTTTGGTATGCTTTGGTATGCTTTGGCATGCTTTGGTATGCTTTGGTATGCTTTGGTATGCTTTGGTATGCTTTGGTATGCTTTGGCATGCTTTGGTATGCTTTGGTATGCTTTGGCATGCTTTGGTATGCTTTGGTATGCTTTGGCATGCTTTGGTATGCTTTGGTATGCTTTGGCATGCTTTGGTATGCTTTGGTATGCTTTGGCATGCTTTGGTATGCTTTGGCATGCTTTGGTATGCTTTGGTATGCTTTGGCATGCTTTGGTATGCTTTGGTATGCTTTGGTATGCTTTGGTATGCTTTGGCATGCTTTGGTATGCTTTGGTATGCTTTGGCATGCTTTGGTATGCTTTGGTATGCTTTGGCATGCTTTGGTATGCTTTGGCATGCTTTGGTATGCTTTGGTATGCTTTGGCATGCTTTGGTATGCTTTGGCATGCTTTGGTATGCTTTGGTATGCTTTGGTATGCTTTGGCATGCTTTGGTATGCTTTGGTATGCTTTGGCATGCTTTGGTATGCTTCTAAAGTTATGCGTTGGTATTTATCATCTTGATTTTAAAGTAATTACAAAACTATTTTTACGTTATAAAGACACTAGGTTTACATTTTAGATGATAACCCTCTACTGTTTTCATTAATGACTGGATTGAATTCTTTTGGTTTTTGGAAGAACAATATTTGGAATTCTATAATAACTGAAATGAAAGATTATGATAATAAATGTATGAAACATAAATCACAAGTCAAGTATTTCTGACTTCATGTGTCACCACAGGTTTAGTCTTGTACCAGTCATACTCTGTTTGGTCAATACATTCTGTCAGTTGGTGGTAATAAAAATCATATTAGAATTTATATGAATATTAATTGGATTATAAAATCCAAATGTTCAATCTCACCACCAAGCTTTCACAAACTTTGTTTGAATAAAATATGGCTTTTTTATAATGTGATGTTCACAGAGAGAGGACCAGCTCTTCTGAATCATAGAGGCTTCAAATACATTTTAAACCTAGTGGTTGTTGTCAGGAGACTAATATGGACACACAGTAGAGAGTCGTTTTCCCAGAATTGTAGAAAAAACACAAGCAAAGATTAAAGTATAGTGTGGTTCAAATGAAATAATCCCATGGCATGTCAGATCTGTGATCAGCTGCTGGGCTGATTAACATGTTGGTGGTTTTTCTTCCATCACTCAATATTTAACTTAGTCCTTTTCAACAGAAATTAAATTCAAATCATTTACAGAAAATATATATAACTTAAAACAAACATTCATCAGGCAGATTCCTTTTGACCTTTCTTTTCAGAAGTCTTTAATCAACGGCAGAGTTTGTGTCAGCGTGAGAACAGGAAGAAGGAACCAGAAAAAGTCCTGAATGTGATTGACTATAACCCTGCCATTACCCATAGTGCTGGTGTGCAGTAGAATCAAACTAATCTCATAATTACAGCTAGCTCTCCCATCTCCACATTAAGCCAAGGTTTACCAAAATATTTGGGGTTAATATAGAAACTGAAAAATGCTCACAGCTTGTTCAAAACATTTCCTGCTAAAAACAGTTTCTTCCTTTCTTCTTCTTCTTCTTAGCAACTTTCTTTCTTTCTTTCTTTTCCCCAGATGCCTTCCCTTAACTTTCACGCTCAGATGTGACGCTGGGAGGTGAAAATGCATCTGTTTTCTAGCAGGCTTATCTAGAGTGTCACATACAGACAGGGGTGATAATGGGACGAGAAGGGGAGGGAAAGCTTTGTAGAATGGTTTGGTTATAACTGAGCTGGTGTTCCTAACAACCATATGACACACTGTCTTCATCCCAAATGGCCCCCTATTCCTCGTAGTGCACTATTTAGTATGGTGTCATCTGAGACTCAGACAATCTACAGTTGAAGTCGGAAGTTTACAGACTCTTAGGTTGGAGTCATTAAAACTCGTTTTTCAACCACTTTCAACCACCTGTGTATGCATTTCAAGGCCTACCTTCAAACTCAGTGCCTCTTTGCTTGACATCATAGGAAAATCTAAATAAATCAGCCAAGACCTCAGAAAGAAAAAGTCTGGTTCATCCTTGGGAGCAATTTCCAAATGACTGAAGGTACCACGTTCATCTGTACAAACAATAGAACACAAGTATAAACACCATGGGACCCCGCAGCCATGAGAGTTATGTTCGGTCAATTTTAATGGTGGTGGTGTATTGCCTAATGGTGGTGGTGTATTGCCTAATGTGAAAAAAGTATGATGTACTATAATTTACAGTACTGTAGCATACTACATTCAAATTGCAATTTTGAAACATGTATATTAACTTTTTTGCTATTGGATTAACTGGTTGGTAAAATAACTAAATTGAGAAGATATCATTATGTTGTGTTTTTGTCATTAAACCAATGTACAAACAAAATTAATGCACAATGACATGTTTTGAATGTAAGACTGGCTGCATTACAAGTGTTACCAGTTTGGAATTTTGTACTAAGAGTTTTTAAAATTCACCACATACATGTGAAAATAGTACAGATGTATTTGCGTCCAGGCAGATGTATTTGCGTCCATGGCAGATGTATTTGCATCCATGGCAGATGTATTTGCGTCCATGGCAGATGTATTTGGAACCATTTCGGCAAAATTCTACATCAAAGCTAACCAACGAGTTTCCTCTTTCAGCTACAAAACTGAGGTCGGGTGTAGAGGTGTAGGAGAGGTTGTGTGTGTGTGTGTGTGCGTGCGTGCGTGCGTGCGTGCGTGCGCGCGTGCGTGCGTGCGTGTGTGTGTGTGTGTGTGTGTGTGTGTGTGTGTGTGTTCGCGCGCGTGTGTGTGTGTGTGTGTGCGTGCGTGCATGACAGTTAGGTCAAATGGCTGAACTGATGGAGTAGACCAACAAATTCACTACGTGGAATCTTAAAGACATCATCATTCAACCAAATGTCCAAGACACCATTGCATTGCCCTTTAGATTCATTCTGCCAATACTGACATTCATGCATTGGCTAGATATACTGTGAAACACAATATATACGTGATATAAACATAATGATTTCTGTGAAATTAATTAGCATGTTATGCAGTACCTGTTGAGACAATACTTTTTACAAAGTGTATAAATGGAATCGATTGTTCGATGCATATTTATTTTATTTGGCTCTAATTCTGGGCTGTTAGTTCCGGTTAGTTCAGCTGGAAAAGAATCCATACCATAAACATCAGCTCTGATATTCAGATGCACAAATATTCTACGATTCTGCAGCTATCTGACAGGCAATTACCCTTCCAGCTTAACCCCAGTCCTGGCTGTTCTGCGTGGGGGTTGTGGAACAGTGTGGGAGTGTTCCGGAGTTCCAGAGGTGAGACACAGGAGTTAAAGATGTGACAGCAGCGGGTCCACCAGCTACAGCCCATAGGCCAGCCAGAGCCAGGCTACATCTGGTGGGGTCCAGCCCAGAACAGCCCGACCAGGAGCCTGCCCAGCAGCCAGGCACCGAGGCTGGGGTTGAGGAGGAGGATGGCTGGGCTGCTCCTACTCAAGGTGATGGACGTCATCGAGCTCCGTGCTCCACGGTGCCGTTCGCACCTGCCACCCGGCGCTTGGCTTATTGAGTCCATGAATCAATTTAATGAGAGGAGGATGGGTTCAGGACTCCAATAAACACCCCACCAAGCACCAGCCACGCACCAGCCAAGCCCTCCAAATAAATGCCTCATAAAGGAGGGTTTAGACAGAGCCACAGTCAGGCAAATTAGATCACTTCTGCTTTGGTCTATAGCATGCTGTCATTCACTGTGTTGCTGTGTGGTTGTATCCAAGGGTTTCCTCTAATGACAGAGACAGCTAAGAATATGCTGACATCGTGTTTCCATCCACAGTTTCTACGTGAGTAAAGTCAGCTGTTGTTATGGATACAGGTATCCTGTATGTGTATTTGTGTTTTTCCTCTCCTTCTGCCCTAATCACAGGTGTCCCTTGTGTTCCTGATTGGAGGTCGTTGGTGTGTCCCACCTGTCAGCCATCAGTTGATCTGCTGATTGCTGAGGTGGACCAATCAGTGGACACTCCTCCTGATTGCACCACTTGTTTCTGGTTTTCATTACCCAATCGCATCACACATTCCCTGGTTTAAAAACCCAGTCCGTTTTTTTTTGCTTTCTCACACATTAGGCTCCACAGATACAAACTTCTTGTCACAGACCTTTTTGATAGACAGACTACCTTTGTTCCTTCATACACCACATAGTCATATATAGCCCCATACAGCTGACTGTGTCCTGTTCCATGTGAGTATGTATTACTGTTCTTGTGTCGAGACGTGACTTTCATTATTGTGATGACTATTATTTATTGAATAATTACCTACTATGTTTCATTGTTACTAGATTAAATTAATCATGTAACAATTAACTCATTAGGAATTTGGGGCACCACGGAAAAAATTGTTTAACGAGTTACCGTTTCATGAATTAACTCTAAAGATATCTTTATTTCTTATCGTTTAAGAGTCCTTTATTAATCATTTACCTCATATCGGTCTCATTCTGAAAGTCGTAGGCTCTTTAAGTCTGCACGAACCCGGGTCTTACTGATCATTCCGTACCACACAAATTGATTTAATTATTTATTTACTAACTAATTAAAAATGATAACACAAGATACAAACACATACATGGTATAGGTAGGGATCAGAAACCTAATACAATGGAAACGGGTCCCTAGCAGACTAACGTCTCTTTTGGACCCAGGCCTTCGTGGGAAGGGTCGATTGGGCCTTCTCTTTCGGATGGCCTTTTAGATGTAAGGTTCAGATGTAAGGCTGCTTGTCCACAAGAGGTCACAATGTCCTTAGTCGTCTGTTTACTTTCACTCGTTCTGGAAGTGGTCTTCTGAGGACGGCTAATCAGCCGTGTCGATGATCCCCTGTGGGGTGATGACAACAGTGTAGTAGACAATGGTTTGAAGAGAGCAACAGGATGGTCCCACTTAAATTCACCTTATTAGATACAATACTTAGAACAGCTACTCAGCTGTAACAGTGGAGGCAACTTTGTTGTGTTGATTTTCAGGGTCGGGACCAATCTGGACAACAGCTGCAGCTTGAGGTCCGTCTGATCTGATAATTCTTATCTCAGTCTTTTAGGCACTGGTAGAGAGTGGCGTTTCCGTCATACTGACACGCTCTCTGAGCTCCCTCGGAGGAAAACTTTGTCTAAAAACACTAGTTAGACCTGAGCGGACCACCCACTGTGATTTTGTATAGTTAGTAGCAAGCTAGCAGTTCTTGAGGCAGGCAGGATCAGTTTAGGGGTTTTTGAATTTATTATTTCATTCTTTGGGTCCAGCTCAGCCCCTTTCCCCAAACCGTTTACCGTGTGTTTTAAAATAAATGTTTTGTGTTTGACGGTAGGATTGGTTGTCTGTGTATTTTATTCTCAATGTTCCTTTTCACTATTCTAATTCGCATGACTTATGTTACGGGTCTCTTTACCATCCACCCTAGACTTTTAAAGCCACAGGGTTCATAACAGCTGTGATGGAAAGAAAGTATCGGTATAATTTGATAAATGCCAACAGAGAATTTGTTTGCTCGACATGGTGGGATCTTCTTGTGTTGATAAAATTAGTCCGGGTAGCCATTTGATTAGCTGTTCAGGAGTCTTACGGCTTGGGGGTAGAAGCTGTTAAGAAGCATTTTGGACCTAGACATTGCGCTCCGGTACCGCTTGCCATGCGATGGAGAGAACAGTCTATGACTAGCGTGGCTGGAGTCTTTGACAATTTTTTGGAGTCACTCGATATCGGTGGAGTTGAAAACGTGATGGAAACACACGACTTCTTGGCGCTGACGGAAAAATGGATTACCACTGAAAACACTGCTACTCCTACTGCTCTCTCCTCGTCTGACCATGTGTTTTTGTATACCCCGAGAGCATCTGGTCAGAGGGGTGGTGGTACAGGAATCCTCATCTCTCCCAAGTGGACATTCTCAATTTTTCCCCTAACCCATCTGTCTATCTCCTCATTTGAATTCCATGCTGTCACAGTCAATAGCCCATTAAAGCTTAACATCCTTATAATTTATCGCCCTCCAGGTTCCCTTGGAGAGTTCATCAATGAGCTTGACGCCTTGATAAGTTCCTTTCCTGAGGATGGCTCACCCCTCACAGTTCTGGGTGACTTTAACCTCCCTACGTCTACCTTTGACTCATTTCTCTCTGCCTCCTTCTTTCCACTCCTCTCCTCTTTTGACCTCACCCTCTCACCGTCCCCCCTTACTCACAAGGCAGGCAATATGCTTGACCTCATCTTTACTAGATGCTGTTCTTCTACTAATCTCACTGCAACTCCTCTCCAATTCTCCGACCACTACTTTGTATCCTTTTCTCTCTCGCTCTCCTCCAACACTACTCACTCTGCCCCTACTCAGATGGTAATGCGCTGTAGCAACCTTCGCTCTATCTCTCCCGCTACTCTCTTCCATCCTATCATCTCTTCCCTCTGCTCAAGCCTTCTCCCTCCAATCTCCTGATTCTGCCTCCTCAACCCTCCTCTCCTCCCTTTCTGCATCCTTTGACTCTCTATGTCCCCTATCCTCCCGACCGGCTCGGTCCTCCCCTCCTACTCCGTGGCTTGACAACTCATTGCGAGCTCACAGAACAGGGCTCCGGGCAGCCGAGTGGAAATGGAGGAATACTAGACTGCCTGTGGACCTGGCATATTTTCACTCCCTCCTCTCTACATTTTCTTCCTCTGTTTCTGCTGCTAAAGCCACTTTCTACCACTCTAAATTCAAAGCATCTGCCTCTAACCCTAGGAAGCTCTTTCCCACCTTCTCCTCCCTGCTGAATCCTCCTCCCCCTCTCCCCTCCTCCCTCTCTTTGAAAAGAAGGTTAACGTCATCTGATCCTCGTTTGTTAAGTCAAATGACACCGCTGGTCCTGCTCACACTGCCCTACCCTATGCTTTGACTTCTTTCTCCCCTCTTTCTCCAGATGAAATCTTGGGACTTGTGACGGCCGGCCGCCCAACAACCTGCCCGCTTGACCCTATCCCCTCCTCTCTTCTCCAGACCATTTTCGGAGACCTTCTCCCTTACCTCACCTCGCACATCAACTCATCCTTGACCGCTGGCTATGTCCCTTTCGTCTTCAAGAGAGCGAGAGTTGCACCCCTTCTCAAAAAACCTACACTCGATACCTCCGATGTCAACAACTACAGACAAGTATCCCTTCTTTCTTTTCTCTCCAAAACTCTTGAGCGTGCCGTCTCTAGCCAACTCTCCTGCTATCTCTCTCAGAATTACCTTCTTGATCCATACCAGTCAGGTTTCAAGACTGGTCATTCAACTGAGACTGCTCTTCTCTGTGTCACGGAGGCTCTCCGCACTGCTAAAGCTAACTCTCTCTCCTCTACTCTCATCCTTCTAGACCTATCTTCTGCCTTTGATATTGTGAACCATCAGATCCTCCTCTCCACCCTCTCCGAGCTGGGCATCTCCGGCGCTGCTCACTCTTGGATTGCGTCCTACCTGACAGGTCACTGCTACCAGGTGGCGTGGCGAGAAGCTGTCTCCGCACCACGTGCTCTCACCACTGGTGTCCCCCAGGGCTCAGTTCTAGGCCCTCTCCTATTCTCGCTATACACCAAGTCACTTGAATCTGTCATATCCTCACATGGCCTCTCCTATCATTGCTACGCAGACGACACACAACTAATCTTCTCCTTTCCCCCTTCTGAAAACCAGGTGGCGAATCGCATCTCTGCATGTCTGGCAGACATATCAGTGTGGATAACGGATCACCACCTCAAGCTGAACCTCGGCAAGATGGAGCTGCTCTTCCTCCCGGGGAAGGACTGCCCGTTCCATGATCTCGCCATCACGGTTGACAACTCCGTTGTGTCCTCCTTCCAGACTGCAAAGAGCCTTGGCGTGACCCTGGACAACACCCTGTCATTCTCCGCTAACATCAAGGCGGTGACTCGATCCTGTAGGTTCATGCTCTACAACATTCGGAGAGTGCGACCCTGCCTTAAACAAGAAGCGGCACAGGTCCTAATCCAGGCACTTGTCATCTCCCGTCTGGATTACTGCAACTCGCTGTTGGCTGGGCTCCATGCCTGTGCCATTAAACCCCTACAACTCATCCAGAACGCCGCAGCCCGTCTGGTGTTCAACCTTCCCAAGTTCTCTCACGTCACCCCGCTCCTCCGCACACTCCACTGCTTTCTAGTTGAAGCTCGCATCTGCTACAAGACCATGGTGCTTGCCTATGGAGCTGTGAGGGGAACGGCACCTCCGTACCTTCAGGCTCTGATCAGTCCCTACACCCAAACGAGGGCATTGCGTTCATCCACCTCTGGCCTGCTGGCCCCCCTACCTCTGCGGAAGCACAGTTCCCGCTCAGCCCAGTCAAAACTGTTCGCTGCTCTGGCACCCCAATAGTGGAACAAGCTCCCTCACGACGCCAGGACAGTGGAGTCACTCACCACCTTCCGGAGACACTTGAAACCCCACCTCTTTAAGGAATACCTGGGATAGGATAAAGTAATCCTTCTACCCCCCATTACCCCCCATTACCCCCCCCCCCCCCCCCCCCCCCAAAAGGCTGATTAAACCGCATTATCATTACACAGGTTCACCTTGCACTGGGGACAACAAAAGGCCACTCTAAAATGTGCAGTTTTGTCACACAACACAATGCTACAGATGTCTCAAGATTTGAGGGAGTGTGCAATTGGCATGCTGACTGCAGGAATGTCCACCAGAGCTGTTGCCAGAAATATTCATTTTCAATTCTCTACCATAGGCTGCCGCCAACATCGTTTTAGAGAATTTAGCAGTACGTCCAACCGGCCTCACAACTGCAGACCATGTGTAACCACGCCAGCCCAGGACCTCCACATCCGGCTTCTTCACCTGCGGGATGGTCTGAGCCTAGTCACCTGCACAGCTGATGAAACTGTGGGTTTGCACAACCGAATAATTTCTGCACGAAATGTCAGAAGCCGAGTTGACCTGAATGCAGTTCTACGTCGTAACCAACTTCAGTGGGCAAATGCTCACCTTCGATGGCCGCTGGTGAAGTGGGCTCTTCACGGATTAATCCTGGTTTCAACTGTACCAGGCAGACAGCCGACCGCTTCTATGGCGTCATGTGGGCGAGCGGTTTGCTGATGTCAATGTTGTGAACAGAGTGCCCCGTGGTGGTGGGGTTATGCAGTGGAGGCTCCTCAGAGGAGGAAGGGGAGCACCATCCTCCTCAGTGAATTTCATAAAAATTATGAAACTTTTAAAAAACTATCATTTGTAGATAAAACTATACTAAATATATTAACGTCACCAAATAATTGATTAAAACACACTGTTTTGCAATAAAGGTCTACAGTAGCCTCAACAGCACTCTGTAGGGTAGCACCATGGTGTAGCCGGAGGACAGCTAGCTTCCGTCCTCCTCTTGATACATTGACTTCAATACAAAACCAAGAAGGCTCATGGTTCTCACCACCTTCCATAGAATTACACAGTAATTATGACAACTTCCAGAGGACTTCTCCCAACCTATCAGAGTTCTTGCAGCATGAACTGACATGTTTTCCACTCAATCAAAGGATCAGAGAATGAATCTAGTTCTTAAAGCTACAGCTAGCTAGCAATGCAGTGCATAAAATGTGGTGAGTAGTTGACTCAAAGAGAGAAAGACAAAGTTGAATCGTTTTGGACAAATACATTTCGTCAAAAATGAAGGAGAAGCAAGAGAGCTAGTTATATTTCGTATTATTTATTTAATATTTATTTCACAGTTAGCTAGATAGTTTAGCCTACTCAAACACCTGGCTGGAACAGAGAGTGATGCTATCTTAGCTAGCTGGCTATTGCTATCCAACACTGGAACTCTTCCATGTCAAGGTAAGCTTTTGATTTTATTGTCACTGGGGCCTGCCGGTGTAAGTGCTAAACTGCTTACTGACTGTACACTGTACTGCATGATTGTAGTGTGTTTACTAATGCGTTAGTTCTAGTAGCTATGTTGACTATGACATTACTTTAGCTAATATGGTGACAACGATGTAGGCTGTGTGTAGCTGTTATGAAGGTTTGACTTGGAGGGAGAGGGGGAGGGAGAGAGAGCATTTGATCCTCTGCTGATTTTGTTCGTTTGCCCACTGACAAAGAAATGATCAGTCTATAATTTTAATGGTAGGTTTATTTGAACAGTGAGAGACAGAATAACAACAACAAAATCCAGAAAAACGCATGTGAAAAATGTTATAAATTGATTTGCATTTTAATGAGGGAAATAAGTATTTAACCCCCTCTCAATCAGAAGGATTTCTGGCTACCAGGTGTCTTTTATAGAGGTAACGAGCTGAGATTAGGAGCACACTCTTAAAGGGAGTGCTCCTAATCTCAGCTTGTTACCTGTATAAAAGACACCTGTCCACAGAAACAATCAATCAATCAGATTCCAAACCCTCCACCATGGCCAAGACCAAAGAGCTCTCCAAGGATGTCAGGGACAAGATTGTAGACCTACACAAGGCTGGAATGGGCTACAAGACCATCGCCAAGCAGCTTGGTGAGAAGGTGACAACAGTTGGTGCGATTATTCGCAAATGGAAGAAACACAAAAAAACTGTCAATCTCCCTCGGCCTGGGGCTCCATGCCAGATCTCACCTCGTGGAGTTGCAATGATCATGAGAACGGTGAGGAATCAGCCCAGAACTACACGGGAGGATCTTGTCAATGATCTCAAGGCAGCTGGGACCATAGTCACCAAGAAAACAATTGGTAACCCACTACGCCGTGAAGGACTGAAATCCTGCAGCGCCCGCAAGGTCCCCCTGCTCAAGAAAGCACTTATACAGGCCCGTCTGAAGTTTGCCAATGAACATCTGAATAATTCAGAGGAAAACTGGGTGAAAGTGTTGTGGTCAGATGAGACCAAAATCGAGCTCTTTGGCATCAACTCAACTCGCTGTGTTTTGAGGAGGAGGTATGCTGCCTATGACCTCAAGAACACCATCCCCACCGTCAAACATGGAGGTGGAAACATTATAGTTTGGGGGTGTTTTTCTGCTAAGGGGACAGGACAACTTCACCGCATCAAAGGGACGATGGACGGGGCCATGTACTGTCAAATCTTGGGTGAGAACCTCCTTCCCTCAGCCAGAGCATTGAAAATGGGTCGTGGATGGGTATTCCAGCATGACAATGACCCAAAACACACAGCCAAGGCAACAAAGGAGTGGCTCTAGAAGAAGCACATTAAGGTCCTGGAGTGGCCTAGCCAGTGTCCAGACCTTAATCCCATAGACAATCTGTGGAGGGAGCTGAAGGTTCGAGTTGCCAAACGTCAGCCTCGAAACCTTAATGACTTGGAGAAGATCTGCAAAGAGGAGTGGGACAAAATCCCTCTTGAGATGTGTGCAAACCTGGTGGCCAACTACAAGAAACGTCTGACCTCTGTGATTGCCAACAAGGGTTTTGCCACCAAGTACTAAGTCATGTTTAGCAGAGGGGTCAAATACTTATTTCCCTTATTAAAATGCAAATCAATTCATAAGATTTTTTACATACGTTTTTTCTGGATTTTTTTGTTGTTATTCTGTCTCTCACTGTTCAAATAAACCTACCATTAAAATTATAGACTGATCATGTCTTTGTCAGTGGGCAAACTTAGAAAATCAGCAGGGGATCAAAAACTTTTTTTCCCTCACTGTACACCTTAGCCAAATACATTTAAACTCAGTTTTTCACAATTCCTGACATTTAATCCCAGTCAAAATTCACTGTCTTACGTCTGTTAGGATCCCCACTTTATTTTAAGAATGTGAAATGTCAGAATAATAGTAGAGAATTATTTATTTCAGCTTTTATTTATTTCATCACATTCCCAGTGGGTCAGAAGTTTACATACACTCAATTAGTATTTGGTAGCATTGCCTTTAAATTGTTTAACTTGGGTCAAACATTTCGGGTAGCCTTGCACAAGCTTCCCACAATAAGTTGGGTGAATTTTGTCCCATTCCTCCTGACAGAGCTGGTGTAACTGAGTCAGGTTTGTAGGCCTCCTTGCTCTCACACGCCTTTTCATTTCTGCCCACAATTTTCTATAGGATTGAGGTCAGGGTTTTGTGATGGCCACTCCAATACCTTGACTTTGTTTTCCTTAAGCCATTTTGCCACAACTTTGGAAGTATGCTTGGGGTCTTTGTCCATTTGGAAGACCCATTTGCGACCAAGCTTTAACTTCCTAACTGATGTCTTGAGATGTTGCTTCAATATATCCACATAATTTTCCTTCCTCATGATGCCATCTATTTTATGAAGTGCACCAGTCCCTCCTGCAGCAAAGCACCCCCACAGCATGATGCTGCCACCCCCGTGCTTCACGGTTGGTGAAAAATCCATGTGTACGTGTGTGTATAGTGCGTATGTTATCATGGTGGTCCTCTGTAGCTCAGCTGGTAGAGCACGGCGCTTGTAACGCCAAGGTAGTGGGTTCGATCCCCGGGACCACCCATACACAAAAAAAAAAATGTATGCACGCATGACTGTAAGTCGCTTTGGATAAAAGCGTCTGCTAAATGGCATATTATTATTATTATTTATTATTATTATCATGTGTTTGTATACATGTGTCTATGTTTGTGTTGCTTCAGAGTCCCCGCTGTTCCATAAGGTGTATTTGTATCTCTTTTTTAAATCTAATTGTACTACTTGCATCAGTTACTTGATGTGGAATAGAGTTCCATGTAGTCATGGCTCTATGTAGTACTGTGAGCCTCCCATAGTCTGTTCTGGACTTGGGGACTGTGAAGAGACCTCTTCTGGAATGTCTTGTGGGGTATGCATGGGTGTCCGACTTGTGTGCCAGTAGTTCAAACAGACAGCTCGTTGCACCCAACATGTCAACACCTCTCATAAATACAAGTAGTGATGAAGTCAATCACTCCTCCACTTTGAGCCAGGAGAGATTGACATGCATATCATTAATATTAGCTCTCTGTGTACATCCAAGGGCCGGCCGTGCTGCCCTGTTCTGAGCCAATTGAAAGTCATTTTTTTGTGGCACCTGACCTCATGACTGAACAGTAGTCCTGGTGTGACAACTTGTTGATGTTGTTGGACCTGCCTTGTTGATATTGCTGCTGAAGGTAGAGCAGCGCTTTATTATGGACATACTTCTCCCCATCTTAGCTACTGTTGTATCAATATGTTTTGACTATGACAGTTTACAATCCAGGGTTACTCCAAGCAGTTTAGTCACCTCAACTTGCTCAATTTCCACATTATTTATTACAAGATTTAGTTGAGGTTTAAGGTTTAGTGAATGATTTGTCCCAAATACAATGCTTTTAATTTTAGAAATATTTATGACTAACTTATTCCTTGCCACCCACTATGAAACCAGCTGCAACTCTTTGTTAAGTGTTGCAGTCATTTCAGTTGCTGTTGTAGCTGACATGTATAGTGTTGAGTCATCCGCATACATAGACACACTGGCTTTACTCAAAGCCAGTGGCGTGTTGTTGGCGAAGATTGAAAAAAGTAAGGGGCCTAGACAGCTGCCCTGGGGAATTCCTGATTCTACCTGGATTATGTTGGAGAGGCTTCCATTAAAAATCACCCTCTGTGTTCTGTTAGATAGGTAACTCTTTATCCACATTATAGCAGGTGGAGTAAAGCCATAACACATGTTTTTCCAGCAGCAGACTATGATCGATAATGTCAAAAGCCGCACTGAAGTCTAACAAAAGCATGGTAGTTGTTTACATGACAGCATGGTAGTTGTTTGCAATTCATTATGATGGTTTACATCCCACCATTTTTGGGGTAAAGTGACCAAAAACATAGTAATTTATGGTACTCACATAATACAACATTGACTTCTCGCTCTGCAATGGCAAAGCGTAGGCCTAGTACCCTGTTAAACCCCTTTAGCTCAAAGTGAACCACAACACACTCTAGTAGTGTAGTGAACCCTCTTCAACCTTGGGACCTGGATAGGGTACGGTGAGAAGAATGAAGGGAGTCTGAAACCTTGAAGATTTAAAATAGTTAGTTTAGTTGGTGCTTCTCTCTTCAACAAAGTTTTCAGTTGGCTCTCTCTTATTCAACTGACTTAGCTACTCTTATACAATTCTAAATAGCCAACATATTAAAACAAAGTTTTGTAAAAGGTATTCATTATCATCTTATCTCATAGATACATTTTCATCATGTAATTCTCAACATATCCCTAAAAACAGCAAGTTGTAATGTTTCCACTGTCTGACTGTTTGTTGGTCCTGTCGCCATGACTACGACAGGCTAGCTTGACAGGAGCCGACGTTAGCTTCTATGCTAATGGTCTTTTACGAATTAAGTAAACTATCAAAACATCATCAAAAAAAATAACAAATGATATGATAGAATTACATTCCGCTTAACTTGGTGTTTCATGTCCTTTATAACTCGCTCACCGTGATGATAGTGTCTCAAATACTTCTCTCTTCAGTTGGCTCTCATTCAACTGACTCACTGACTAGGCAGGTTGACGTGAGAGTGAGAGCGAGAGCGAGAGCGAGAGCGAGAGCGAGAGCGAGAGCGAGAGCGAGAGCGAGAGTGAGAGCGAGAGCACATGAAGCAACCACTAGTGCGAGCGGCTCCGTCTGCGGGACGAAACAAGCGTAACACCCCTTGACTGTGAATGCCAAAGATTAGCCTACCTTATAGCTTACATTTTCCCATATTTCAGGGTGGAAACACAGGGAACCCAAACATGAGCAAAAACTACGGTTAACACAGAAAGTATTACACCTTTACACAGCAACTATTTCCCTTTTTCTTTTGATGTTACAAACAAACTAGGACCAGCAATAGTAGCCTGCTTATAACTTTATCAGAAAACTTGCCCATACTGGTATATAAATTCATCAATATAATACCAACCAACCTCTTTTGACACACACACACACACACACATTTACATTACATTTTAGTCATTTAGCAGACGCTCTTATCCAGAGCGACTTACAGGAGCAATTAGGGTTAAGTGCCTTGCTCAAGGGCACATTAACGTCATTTAGCAGACGCTCTTAGCCAGAGCGACTCACAAATTGGTTTACCCTATAGCCAGTGGGATAACCACTTTACAATTTGGGGGGGGGGGGGGGGTTAGAAGGATTACTTTATCCTATCCCAGGTATTCCTTAAAGAGGTGGGGTTTCAAATGTCTCCGGAAGGTGGTGAGTGACTCCGCTGTCCTGGCGTCGTGAGGGAGCTTGTTCCACCATTGGGGTGCCAGAGCAGCGAACAGTTTTGCCTGGGCTGAGCGGGAACTATGCTTCCGCAGAGGAAGGGGAGCCAGCAGGCCAGAGGTGGATGAACGCAATGCCCTCGTTTGGGTGTAGGGACTGATCAGAGCCTGAAGGTACAGAGGTGCCGTTCCCCTCACTGCTCCATAGGCAAGCACCATGGTCTTGTAGCGGATGCGAGCTTCAACTGGAAGCCAGTGGAGTGTGCGGAGGAGGGGGGTGACGTGAGAGAACTTGGGAAGGTTGAACACCAGACGGGCTGCGGCATTCTGGATGAGTTGTAGGGGTTTAATGGCACAGGCAGGGAGGCCAGCCAACAGCGAGTTGCAATAGTCCAGACGGGAGATGACAAGTGCCTGGATTAGGACCTGTGCCGCTTCCTGTGTAAGGCAGGGTCGTACTCTCCGAATGTTGTAGAGCATGAACCTGCAGGATCGGGTCACCGCCTTGATGTTGGCGGAGAACGACAGGGTGTTGTCCAGGGTCACGCCTAGGCTCTTCGCACTCTGGGAGGAGGACACAGCGGAGTTGTCAACCGTGATGGCGAGATCATGGAACGGGCAGTCCTTCCCCGGGAGGAAGAGCAGCTCCGTCTTGCCAGGGTTCAGCTTGAGGTGGTGATCCGTCATCCATACTGATATGTCTGCCAGACATGCAGAGATGCGATTCGCCACCTGGTTATCAGAAGGGGGAAAGGAGAAGATTAGTTGTGTATCGTCAGCGTAGCAATGATATGAAAGGCCATGTGAGGATATGACAGAGCCAAGTGACTTGGTGTATAGGGAGAAAAGGAGAGGGCCTAGAACTGAGCCCTGGGGGACACCAGTGGTGAGAGCACGTGGTGCGGAGACAGCTTCTCGCCACGCCACTTGGTAGGAGCGACCGGTCAGGTAGGACGCAATCCAGGAGTGAGCCGCGCCGGAAATGCCCAGCTCGGAGAGGGTGGAGAGGAGGATCTGATGGTTGCTGTTCTTCTGGAGCTGGTTGTCATACACACACTGGCACACATACACACACTGGCACACACACACACACACACACACACAGACATACACACGTGTGTGTGTGTGTGTGTGTGTGTGTGCCAGTGTGTGTATGTGTGCCAGTGTGTGTATGACGACCAGCTCCAGAAGAACAGCAGCCATCTTACCTTCAGAGAAAATCTTTATCAATGTCTTGGTGTGTGACTTTCTGTTGCCTCTTGGTCAATCCCATATGCTTTCTGTTGCCTCTTGGTCAATCCCAGATGCTTTCTGTTGCCTCTTGGTCAATCCCAGATGCTTTCTGTTGCCTCTTGGTCAATCCCAGATGCTTTTTTTTGCCGCTTGGTCAATCCCAGATGCTTTCTGTTGCCACTAGGTCAATCCCAGATGCTTTCTGTTGCCACTAGGTCAATCTCAGATGCTTTCTTTTGCCGCTTGGTCAATCCCAGATGCTTTCTGTTGCCGGCATCCCTTTCAACATTATGTTATTAGCCACTCCCCATCATAAAAACAAGTTCAGTCAAATGCCTCATTTACAATTTTCCAGACTCTGTCCCGCTTCAGTGCATTTCTCCATTAAAGTGGCAGAATTAGACAAAGTCTCATGCCCTGGAAGAAAACCTATAACCCCCCCCCCCCCCCCCCCCCCATTCTAACTAAGATGTAAAAGCTGTAAAGACATCATTGCTTTTAATTACTTTTTTTAAAATGCAGATGGAAGGTAGATAGGGTGCAGAAAGGTTGCCAGCTAAATTAATACATCCATAAACATCTGCATGCAGGGAAAAGCAGCTTTTTCTGCTATACGTGTTATGGTTTACCAGGTGCAGGGTTGGCTCTGTGACGTGCAGCTGGTGGGTGTACCAGGTGCAGGGTTGGCTCTGTGACGTGCCGCTGGTTTGTGTACCAGGTGCAGGGTTGGCTCTGTGAGGTGAAGCTGGTGGGTGTACCAGGTGCAGGGTTGGCTCTGTGACGTGCAGCTGGTTTGTGTACCAGGTGCAGGGTTGGCTCTGTGAGGTGCAGCTGGTGGGTGTACCAGGTGCAGGGTTGGCTCTGTGAGGTGCAGCTGGTTTGTGTACCAGGTGCAGGGTTGGCTCTGTGAGGTGCAGCTGGTGGGTGTACCAGGTGCAGGGTTGGCTCTGTGAGGTGCAGCTGGTTTGTGTACCAGGTGCAGGGTTTGCTCTGTGACGTGCAGCTGGTTTGTGTACCAGGTGAAGGGTTTGCTCTGTGACGTGCAGCTGGTTTGTGTACCAGATGCAGGGTTTGCTCTGTGACGTGCAGCTGGTCTGTGTACCAGGTGCAGGGTTGGCTCTGTGAGGTGCAGCTGGTGGGTGTACCAGGTGCAGGGTTGGCTCTGTGAGGTGCAGCTGGTTGGTGTACCAGGTGCAGGGTTGGCTCTGTGAGGTGCAGCTGGTTTGTGTACCAGGTGCAGGGTTTGCTCTGTGACGTGCAGCTGGTTTGTGTACCAGGTGCAGGGTTTGCTCTGTGACGTGCAGCTGGTTTGTGTACCAGGTGCAGGGTTTGCTCTGTGACGTGCAGCTGGTTTGTGTACCAGGTGCAGGGTTGGCTCTGTGAGGTGCAGCTGGTGGGTGTACCAGGTGCAGGGTTGGCTCTGTGAGGTGCAGCTGGTTTGTGTACCAGGTGCAGGGTTTGCTCTGTGACGTGCAGCTGGTTTGTGTACCAGGTGCAGGGTTTGCTCTGTGACGTGCAGCTGGTTTGTGTACCAGGTGCAGGGTTTGCTCTGTGACGTGCAGCTGGTTTGTGTACCAGGTGCAGGGTTGGCTCTGTGAGGTGCAGCTGGTGGGTGTACCAGGTGCAGGGTTGGCTCTGTGAGGTGCAGCTGGTTGGTGTACCAGGTGCAGGGTTGGCTCTGTGAGGTGCAGCTGGTTTGTGTACCAGGTGCAGGGTTTGCTCTGTGACGTGCAGCTGGTTTGTGTACCAGGTGCAGGGTTTGCTCTGTGACGTGCAGCTGGTTTGTGTACCAGGTGCAGGGTTGGCTCTGTGAGGGGCAGCTGGTGGGTGTACCAGGTGCAGGGTTGGCTCTGTGAGGTGCAGCTGGTTTGTGTACCAGGTGCAGGGTTTGCTCTGTGACGTGCAGCTGGTTTGTGTACCAGGTGCAGGGTTTGCTCTGTGACGTGCAGCTGGTTTGTGTACCAGGTGCAGGGTTGGCTCTGTGAGGTGCAGCTGGTGGGTGTACCAGGTGCAGGGTTGGCTCTGTGAGGTGCAGCTGGTTGGTGTACCAGGTGCAGGGTTGGCTCTGTGAGGTGCAGCTGGTGGGTGTACCAGGTGCAGGGTTGGCTCTGTGAGGTGCAGCTGGTGGGTGTACCAGGTTCCAAAACTAAAAGCGTTGTATTTGGTACAAATCATTCACTAAACACTAAACCTCAACTACATCTTGTAATGAATCATTTGGGAATTGAGCCAGTTGAGGAGACTAAACTGCTTGGAGTAACCCTGGATTGTAGACTGTCATGGTCAAAACATATTGATACAACAGCAGCTAGGATGGGGAGAAGTCTGTCCATAATAAAGCGTTGCTCTGCCTTCCTAACAGCACTATCAACAAGGCAGGTCCTACAGGCCCTAGTTTGGTCGCACCTGGACTACTGTTCAGTCGTGTGGTCAGGTGCCACGAAGAGGGACTTGGGAAAATTGCAGTTGGCTCAGAACAGGGCAGCATGGCAGGCCCTTAAAAGTACATGGAGAGCTAACATCAATGACATGCATGTCAATCTCTCCTGGCTCAAAGTGGAGGAGAGATTGACTTCATCACTACTTGTATTTATGAGAGGTATTGACATGTTGAATGCACCGAGCTGTCTGTTTGAACTACTGGCACACAGCTCAGACACCCATGCATACCCCACAAGACATGCCACCAGAGGTCTCTTCACAGTCCCCAAGTCCAGAACTGACAATGGGAGGCGCACAGTACTACATAGAGCCTACATGGAACTCTATTCCACATCAGGTAACTGATGCAAGCAGTAGAATCAGATTTTAAAAACAGATAAAAATACACCTTATGGAAAAACGGGGACTGTGAAGAGACACACACAAAAGTACAGACACATGCATACACACACATAGTGATATTGTTGTATGGTGGTATCATACATGTTGTATTGTAGATATGTAGTGGTGTAATAATGTTATATGATGTACTGTTTTATATTTTGTTTTATATATAATGTAAGTGCCTTAATATGTTTGGACCCCAGGAAGAGTAGCTGCTGCCTCCGACTGCACCTCACAGAGCCAACCCTGCACCCAGTAAACCCTCCAACTGCACCTCACAGAGCCAACCCTGCACCCGGTAAACCCTCCAACTGCACCTCACAGAGCCAACCCTGCACCTGGTAAAACCTCCAACTGCACCTGAGGTGTATTTTGCCTTGGCAGCAGCTAATGGGGATCCCTAATAAATACAAATACAAATGGTTGGCCCTGTGAGGTGCAGTTGGAGGTTTTACCAGGTGCAGGGTTGGCTCTGTGAGGTGCAGTTGGAGGGTTTACCAGGTGCAGGGTTGGCTCTGTGAGGTGTAGATGGAGGTTTTACCAGGGCTTCTACACAGTTCCAGAACCACTTGACAGGTCGAGGAAATACTCAATTCGAAAATAGAGGGACATTTTCTAAATGGAAAAGTAACAGGCTAAACTATAAACAATCAGCTTTAGATATTGTTACAGTCTAGACTCTAGTCTAGAGCAACATATAAACAATATCTAAATACTGTATAAATCAAACAAGCTTTCCAACTCTAGCTGGCATTCTCTTTCACTTCTATGTAGCTGGCATTTTCCTTCACATGTATCTAACTGGCATTTTCCTTCACATGTACACTACCAGTCAAACGTTTGGACACACCTACTCATTCAAGGGTTTTTCTTTATTTTTAAAATGTTTTACATTGTACAGCCTCAGAAATTGCAGCCCAAATAAATGCTTCACAGAGTTCAAGTAACAGACACATCTCAACATCAACTGTTCAGAGGGGACTGTGTGAATCAGGCCTTCATGGACGAATTGCTGCAAAGAAACCACTACTAAAGGACACCAATAAGAAGAATAGACCTGATTGGGCCAAGAAACACAAGCAATGGACATTAGACCGGTGGAAATGTGTCCTTTGGTCTGGAGTCCAAATTGGAGATTTTTGGTTCAAACCGCCGTGTCTTTGTGAGACGCTGTGTGGGTGAACAGATGAGCTCTGCATGTGTATTTCCCACTGAAAAGCATGGAGGAGGAGGTGTTATGGTGTGGGGGTGCATTGTTGGTGACACTGTCTGTGATTTATTTAGAATTCAAGGCACACTTAACCAGCATGGCTACTGCAGCATTCTGCAGCTATACGCCATCCCATCTGGTTTGGTCTTAGTGGGACTGTCATTTGTTTTTCAACAGGACAATGACCCAACACACCTCCAGGCTGTGTAAGGGCTATTTGACCAAGAAGGAGAGTGATGGAGTGCTGCATCAGATGACCTGGCCTCCACAATCAATCAATTTTCAATCAATTTTATTTTATATAGCCCTTCTTACATCAGCTAATATCTCGAAGTGCTGTACAGAAACCCAGCCTAAAACCCCAAACAGCTAGTAATGCAGGTGTAGAAGCACGGTGGCTAGGAAAAACTCCCTAGAAAGGCGAAAACCTAGGAAGAAACCTAGAGAGGAACCAGGCTATGAGGGGTGGCCAGTCCTCTTCTGGCTGTGCCGGGTGGAGATTATAACAGAACCATGCCAAGATGTTCAAAAATGTTCATAAGTGACAAGCATGGTCAAATAATAATCAGGAATAAATCTCAGTTGGCTTTTCATAGCCGATCATTAAGAGTTTGAAAACAGCAGGTCTGGGACAGGTAGGGGTTCCATAACCGCAGGCAGAACAGTTTAAACTGGAATAGCAGCAAGGCCAGGCGGACTGGGGACAGCAAGGAGTCACCACGGCCGGTAGTCCCGACGTATGGTCCTAGGGCTCAGGTCTCTCAGTTGGCTTTTCATAGCCGATCATTAAGAGTTGAAAACAGCAGGTCTGGGACAGGTAGGGGTTTCGTAGCCGCAGGCAGAACAGTTGAAACTGGAATAGCAGCAAGGCCAGGCGGACTGGGGACAGCAAGGTGTCATCATGCCCGGTAGTCCTGACGTATGGTCCTAGGGCTCAGGTTCTCAGAGAGAAAGAGAGAACGAGAGAATTAGAGAGAGCATACTTAAATTCACACAGGACACTGGATAAGACAGGAGAAGTACTCCAGGTATAACCAACTAACCCCAGCCCCCCGACACATAAACTACTGCAGCATAAATACTGGAGGCTGAGACAGGAGCGGTCCGGAGACACTGTGGCCCCATCCGAAGAAACCCCCGGACAGGGCCAAACAGGAAGGATATAACCCCACCCACTCCGCCAAAGCACAGCCCCCGCACCACTAGAGGGATATCCCCAACCACCAACTTACAATCCTGAGACAAGGCCGAGTATAGCCCACAGAGGTCTCCACCACAGCACAAACCAAGGGGGGGGCGCCAACCCAGACAGGAAGATCACGTCAGTAACTCAACCCACTCAAGTGACGCACCCCTCCCAGGGACGGCATGAAGGAGCACCAGCAAGCCAGTGACTCAGCCCCTGCAACAGGGTTAGAGGCAGAGAACCCCAGTGGAGAGGGGAACCGGCCTGGCAGAGACAGCAAGGGCTGTTCGTTGCTCCAGCCTTTCCGTTCACCTTCACACTCCTGGGCCAGACTACACTCAATCATATGACCTACTGAAGAGATAAGTCTTCAGTAAAGACTTAAAGGTTGAGACTGAGTCTGCGTCTCTCACATGGGTAGGCAGACTGTTCCATAAAAATGGAGATCTATAGGAGAAAGCCCTGCCTCCCGCTGTTTGCTTAGAAATTCTAGGGACAATTAGGAGGCCTGCGTCTTGTGACCGTAGCGTACGTATTGGTATGTACGGCAGGACCAACTCGGAAAGATAGGTAGGAGCAAGCCCATGTAACGCTTTATAGGTTAACAGTAAAACCTTGAAATCAGCCCTTGCCTTAACAGGAAGCCAGTGTAGGGAAGCTAGCACTGGAGTAATATGATCAAATTTCTTGGCTCTAGTCAGGATTCTAGCAGCCGTATTTAGCACTAACTGAAGTTTATTTAGTGCTTTATCCGGGTAGCCGGAAAATAGAGCATTGCAGTAGTCTAACCTAGAAGTAACAAATGCATGGATTAATTTTTCTGCATCATTTTTGGACAGAAAATTTCTGATTTTTGCAATGTTACGTAGATGGAAAAAAGCTGTCCTTGAAACAGTCTTGATATGTTCGTCAAAAGAGAGATCAGGGTCAAGAGTAACGCCTAGGTCCTTCACAGTCTTATTTGAGACGACTTTACAACCATCAAGATGAATTGTCAGATTTAACAGAAGATCTCTTTGTTTCTTGGGACCTAGAACAAGCATCTCTGTTTTGTCCGAGTTTAAAAGTAAAACGTTTTCAGCCATCCACTTCCTTATGTCTGAAACACAGGCTTCTAGCGAGGGCAATTTTGTGGCTTCACCATGGTTCATTGAAATGTACAGCTGTGTGTCATCCGCATAGCAGTGAAAGTTAACATTATGTTTTCGAATAACATCCCCAAGAGGTAAAATATATAGTGAAAACAATAGTGGTCCTAAAACGGAACCTTGAGGAACACCGAAATGTACAGTTGATTTGTCGGAGGACAGACCATTCACAGAGACAAACTGATATCTTTCCGACAGGTAGGATCTAAACCAGGCCAGAACTTGTCCGTGTAGACCAATTTGGGTTTCCAGTCTCTCCAAAAGAATGTGGTGATCGATGGTGTCAAAGGCAGCACTAAGGTCTAGTAGCACGAGGACAGATGCAGAGCCTCGGTCTGACGCCATTAAAAGGTAATTTACCACCTTCACAAGTGCAGTCTCAGTGCTATGATGGGGTCTAAAACCAGACTGAAGCATTTCGTATACATTGTTTGTCTTCAGAAAGGCAGTGAGTTGCTGCGCAACAGCTTTTTCTAAAATTTTTGAGAGGAATGGAAGATTCGATATAGGCCGATAGTTTTTTATATTTTCCGGGTCAAGGTTTGGCTTTTTCAAGAGAGGCTTTATCACTGCCACTTTTAGTGAGTTTGGTACACATCCGGTGGATAGAGAGCTGTTTATTATGTTCAACATAGGAGGGCCAAGCACAGGAAGCAGCTCCTTCAGCAGTTTAGTAGGAATAGGATCCAGTATGCAGCTTGAAGGTTTAGAGGCCATGATTATTTTCATCATTGTGTCAAGAGATATAGTACTAAAACACTTAAGTGTCTCTCCCGATCCCAGGCCCTCGCAGAGCTGTGCAGATCCAGGACAGCTAAGCCCTGGAGGAATACGCAGATTCAAAGAGGAGTCCGTAATTTGCTTTCTAATGGTCATGATCTTTTCCTCAAAGAAGTTCATGAATTTATCACTGCTGAAGTGAAAGCCATCCTCTCTTGGGGAATGCTGCTTTTTAGTTAGCTTTGCAACAGTATCAAAAAGAAATTTTGGATTGTTCTTATTTTCCTCGATTAAGTTGGAAAAGTAGGATGATCGAGCAGCAGTGAGGGCTCTTCGGTACTGCACGGTACTGTCTTTCCAAGCTAGTCGGAAGAATTCCAGTTTGGTGTGGCGCCATTTCCGTTCCAATTTCCTGGAAGCTTGCTTCAAAGCTCGGGTATTTTCTGTATACCAGGGAGCTAGTTTCTTATGACAAATGTTTTTCGTTTTTAGGGGTGCAACTGCATCTAGGGTATTGCGCAAGGTTAAATTGAGTTCCTCAGTTAAGTGGTTAACTGATTTTTGTCCTCTGACGTCCTTGGGTAGGCAGAAGGAGTCTGGAAGGGCATCAATGAATTTTTGTGTTGTCTGAGAATTTATAGCACGACTTTTGATGCTCCTTGGTTGGGGTCTGAGCAGATTATTTGTTGCGATTGCAAACGTAATAAAATGGTGGTCCGATAGTCCAGGATTTTGTGGAAAAACATTAAGATCTACAACATTTATTCCATGGGACAAAACTAGGTCCAGAGTATGACTGTGGCAGTGAGTAGGTCAATCCCCCCGACCTCAACCGAATTGAGATGGTTTGGGATGAGTTGGACCGCAGAGTGTAGGAAAAGCAGCCAACAAGTGCTCAGCATATGTGGGAACTCCTTCAAGACTGTTGGAAAAGCATTCCAGGAGAAGCTGGTTGAGAGAATGCCAAGAGTGTGCAAAGCTGTCATCAAGGCAAAGGGTGGCTATTTGAAGAATCTCAAATATAAAATATATTTTGATTTGTTTAACACTTTTTTGGTTACTACATGATTCCATATGTGTTATTTCATAGTTTTGATGTCTTCACTATTATTCTACAATGTGAAATGTTTTTAAAATAAAGAAAAACCCTTGAATGAGTAGGTGTGTCCAAACTTTTGACTGGTACAGTATGTAGCTGGCATTCTCTTTCACATGTGTTAGAAGGTCCATAGAAAGACATAATGTTGAGATGTTTTGGTTTGCTGAATCTGGGGACACATATTGGTGAGATAGTTGTTTGTTCAAACTAATCAAAAGACCACTACCTACACCTAGTGGAGAGATAGTTGTTTGTTCAAACTAATCCAAGGACCACTACCTACACCTAGTGGAGAGATAGTTGTCTGTTCAAACTATTCCAAAAACCACTACTGACATCTGCATGAATACTGCTGTAGGAGCTGAGTTCATTTAGCAAGTAAAGTTTAAATACATGTTATCTAAAATAATTCCACAATGGAACAAGAAGACATACTACAAGGCAACTATCAAAGTTTATACTGAGAATATTAACTGATTCATTGCATAATAAATCATTGCAAGATGACTGAATCTTAAAGGGGCAATCTGGAATTTGTACATTAAATGTTAGACTTTTAAGCTAATTCTACATTGCATGAATTTGAGAGCTGTTACATTACCTCGGCTGTTATCCACAGACATTACAGCCCTCAGCTGTTATCCACAGACATTACAGCCCTCGGCTGTTATCCACAGACATTACAGCCCTCGGCTGTTATCCACAGACATTACAGCCCTCGGCTGTTATCCACAGACATTGTGGGGTGTCTGGTTTGTTTTTGTTTTCAGTCTTTATGTTTAAAACAGACTACTGATTACAATACATGGTCAATTAACACCCCACAGACACTAGTCTAGTGGATATGGAGCCAGTAACTACAGACACTAGTCTAGTGGATATGGAGCCAGTAACTTGACCTTTTCTGTCAATAGCTTAGTACCACTGCCTTGTCACACTGGCCTGTCAACCTCTCTGTCTGGCTATTTATAACACATAGACACACTGGCCTGTCAACCTCTCTGTCTGGCTATTTATAACACATAGACACACTGGCCTGTGTCACGATCGTCGGATATAGAGGACCAAGGCACAGCTTTGAAGGTGAACATACTTATTTATTAAATGATACACGAACAAAACAACAAATCGATACGTGACGTCCACAGGTGCAAACCACAAACCAACACGGAACAAGATCCCACAAACACTGTGTGAAAACCACCTGACTAAATATGGTTCCCAATCAGAGACAACCAGCAACAGCTGATACTCGTTGCCTCTGATTGAATACCACTCTGGCCAACATAGATATACAAAAACTAGACTAGACACAACGAGCACAAAACATAAACTCTACACACCCTGGCTCAACTTAAAAGAGTCCCTAGAGCCAGGGCGTGGCAGTACCCCCCCCCTAAAGGCGCGGACTGCGACTGCGCCTAAACATCACCGAACAGGGGAGGGCTGGGTGGGCATTCCTCCTCGGAGGCGGTTCCGGCTCCGGGCTTGACCACCACCCTCTACTAACCCCCCCGTAGTGCCCCTGGTCTGGTCTATCCCCACTGGCTGGAGCTGGACTGGACTTCGGTGGAGCGGATTGCTCAGGCTCCGGTGTGGAGCAGCTGACCGGTACCTGACCAGGCATCGGTGAAACGGGCACGGGCTGGCGATGTGCACCATAGGTTTGGTGCGGGGAGCAGGAACAGGCCGGACCAGGCTGGCGACGCGCACCATTGGCTTGGTGCGGGGAGCAGGAACAGGCCGGACCGGGCTGGCGATCCGCACCACAGGTTTGGTGCGGGGAGCAGGAACGGGCCGGGCCGGGCTGGCGACGCGCACCATTGGCTTGGTGCGGGGAGCAGGAACAGGCCGGGCCGGGCTGGCGATGCGCACCATAGGCTTGGTGCGAGGGGCAGGAACAGGCCGGGCCGGGCTGGCGACGCGCACCATAGGCTTGGCGCGATGGACAGGAACAGGCCGGACCGTACTGGGAACACACACCACTGGCCTTACACAGGGATCAGGAACGGGCCGGACCGGATTGGCAACACACTTCAGTACCTCTCGCCGTGCCCCTACATTTTCCTTCCCTCTATACACCAATGGCTCCCGTAACCCGGTGGCCTTCTCTCCCCGTCCACCAACTCGCCCCTTATCTGCCTCCAGTGGCCCCGTCGTCCCTGTCATGTGCCCCCCCCTAAAAATGTATTGGGGGTGCCCCTCGCCTGTCCGACGACTGCCCGGTTGGCGCCGCTTCTCCTCTCCTGCCTGGGCACGCTGCTTGGTCCTGTATTGGTGGGATCTCCTGTCACGATCGTCGGATATATAGGACCAATGCACAGCTTTGAAGGTGAACATACTTATTTATTAAATGATACACGAACAAAACAACAAATCGATACGTGACGTCCACAGGTGCAAAACACAAACCAACACGGAACAAGATCCCACAAACACTGTGGGAAAACCACCTGACTAAATATGGTTCCCAATCAGAGACAACCAGCAACAGCTGATACTCGTTGCCTCTGATTGAGAACCACTCTGGCCAACATAGATATACAAACACTAGACTAGACACAACGAGCACAAAACATAAACTCTACACACCCTGGCTCAACTTAAAAGAGTCCCTAGAGCCAGGGCGTGACAGCCTGTCTGGCTATTTATAACATACACACACGCTCACACGTACACACACAGAGAGTACAGAAGAGGACAGGAGCTATAGTAGTCAGATGGGTGAGTGGTGGTAACACAACACAACACAACACAACACAGAGATACACAGAGGGTGAGTGGTGGTCATTCTGTTTTATGTTTAATATGGAAATATAACTTTGATTACATTTTAGTATTATTGTGTTGCACTACTGTGATAACAGAAGTGTGTGTTTTGTGTGTACAAGCAAGAGTTTCATAAATACTTAGATAATATGTGACAAAGTTATCAAGGATGTGAATAGAATATATGCTTATTTCAGTTTGTAACACATAGACACACTGGCCTGTCAACCTCTCTGTCTGGCTGTTGATAACACATAGACAGACTTCATGGAGAGTTTGTATCTTTGTTTGCTGTGGAGGAGATTTTATGACGTGTTGTGTTCTGCCTGTTTGTTCTAAAAAAAAGTTAATGATCTGATTAATATTTAATCTCTTTTCATTTTCGTTTATTTTTTTCAGATAATCAGATTTTTGTGAACTGTAGAAAAGTTGTCGATACGGTGAGTTCATTTGATATTTTAATTTTGTCAATGACAATGATCATATGATTTGAGGTTTTAATTCTGTACATGACAATGATCATATGATTTGAGGTTTTAATTCTCTACATGACAATGATCATATAATTGTTTGTTTTAATTCTGTACATAACAATGATCATATGATTGTTTGTTTTAAGTCTGTACATGACAATGATCATAATATGATTTGAGGTTTTAATTCTGTACAGGACAATGATCATATAATTGTTTGTTTTAATTCTGTCCATGAGAATGGTCATATGATTTCATCAGTGTTGGAGGATATGGCCTTACACTCTTTTCCTCAATTGAAAGTGATTATTTATTCTCAGCAGACAGTTTATCAGGTTCTCCCATCTAGTACCGGGTCGGAACCCAATTTTGCATCCCGAACAGCCTGAATTCTTTGTTGCATTCTACAAGGTATCAAAAACATTCCACAGGGATGCTGGTCCGTGATGATGCGATTTGCAGTTGCTGCAAATTGGACGGACGTACAGTATATTCAACAGCCCGTTCCATCTCATCCCAAAGATGCTCTATTGGGTTGCGGTCTGGGGACTGTGCCGGCCCCTCAACTAAACTGAACTCCCTGTCATGTTCCAGGCAACGATTTTCCATTCCTCAATTGTCCAGTGTTGGTGATCGTGTACTCATTGGAGACGCTTCTTCTTGTTTTTAGCTGATAGGAGCGGAAACCGGTGTGGTCGTCTGCTGCAATAGCCCATCGTGACAAGGATCGTCGAGTTGTGCGTTCCGAGATGCCGTTCTGCACACCGGTGTTATTTGTCTGTTTGTGGCCTGACTGTTAGCGTAAACGATTCTTGCCATTCTCCTTCGACCTCTGATCAATGAGCTGCTGAATGGATGTTTTTTGTTTGTTGCACCATTCTCTATAAACCCCAGTCCGCTGTGAAAAGCCCAGGAGGAACCAGGGCAATCAAAGTCTCTTAGGTCACTAGTTTTACCCATTCTAACGTTCAATCGAACAGTAACTGAATGCCTCAATGCCTGTCTGCCTATTTTACATAGCCATGGCCATGTGACTGTTAAGTGTGCCTTGAATTCTAAATAAATCACAGACAGTGTCTCCAGCAAAGCACCCCCACAAAACACCTCCTCCTCCATACTTTACGGTGGGAATTACACATGCAGAGCTCATCCATTCACCCACACAGCATCTCACAAAGACACGGGAGTTGGAACCAAAAATCTTCAATTCGGACTCCAGACCAAAGCACAAATTTCCACCGGTCTAATGTCCATTGCTCGTGTTTCTTGGCCCTAGCAGGTCTCTTATTATTATTGGTGTCCTTTAGTAGTGGTTTCTTTGCAGCAAATCGACCATGAAGGCCTGATTCACACAGTCTCCTCTGAACAGTTGATGTTGAGATGTGTCTGTTACTTGAACTCTGTGAAGCATTTATTTGGGATGCAATTTCTGAGGCTTGTAACTCTAATGAACTCTGGGTCTTCCATTCCTGTGGCGGTCCTCATGAGAGCCAGTTTCATCATAGCTCTTGATGGTTTTTGTGACTGCACATGAAGAAACGTTCAAAGTTCTTAACATTTTCCGTATTGACTGACCTTCATGTCTTAAAGTAATGATGGACTGTCGTTTCTCTTTGCATATTTGAGCTGTTCTTGCCATAACATGGACTTGGTCTTTTACCAAATAGGGCTATCTTCTGTATACCCCCCCCCCCCCCCCCCCTTGTCACAAAACAACTGATTGGCTCAAACACAAACACATTAAGAATGAAATAAAATCCACAAATTAACTTTTAAGAAGGCACACCTGTTAATTGAAATGCATTCCAGGTGACTACCTCATGAAGCTTGTTGGGAGAATGCCAAGAGTGTGCAAAGCTGTCATCAAGGGAAGGGTGGCTATTTTTTGGTTACTACATGTTTCCATATGTGTTATTTAATAGTTTTGATGTCTTCCCTATTATTCTACAATGTAAGAAATAAAGAAACACCCTTGATTGAGTAGGTGTGTCCAAACTTTTGACTGCTAGTGTGTAAGTATTCACACACCTTTGCTATGACACTCCAAATTGAGTTCAGGTGCATCCAATTCTCTTTGATCATTATTGAGTCGTCACTAAAACTTGATTGGAGTCCACCTGTGGCCAATTCAATTGTTTGGACATCATTTAGAAGGAACATCACCGTTTACAGTGCATGTCAGAGCAGAAACTATACCATGAAGTCTATACTATATACTTTACTATATACTATACTTTTCAAGGTGTTGGGGATCATGGATATATTTTTCAAGGTGTTGGGGATCATGACTAGACAGCAGATTCAAATCTCAAAACTGGGAACATTCATTGTCTTCTCTCTTTCTGTGTCTGTCTCTCTCTCTCTCACTCTCTCTCTCTCTCTCTCTCTCTCTCTCTCTCTCTCTCTCTCTCTCTCTCTCTCTCTCTCTCTCTCTCCCCGTCTCTCTCTTTATCTCTTTCCCCATCTCTATCTATCTATCTATCGATCTATCGATCTATCGATCTATCGATCTATCAATCTATCTACCGATCTCTCTCCATCTCTCTCCATCTCTCTCTCTCTCTCTCTCTCTCTCTCTCTCTCTCTCTCTCTCTCTCTCTCTCTCTCTCTCTCTCTCTCCCCGTCTCTCTCTTTATCTCTTTCCCCATCTCTATCTATCTATCTATCTATCTATCTATCTATCTATCTATCTATCTATCTATCTATCTATCTATCTATCTATCTATCTATCTATCTATCTATCTATCTATCTATCTATCTATCTATCTATCTATCTATCTATCTATCTATCTATCTATCTATCTATCTATCTATCTATCTATCTATCTATCTATCTATCTATCTATCTATCTATCTATCTATCTATCTCCATCCCAAGGTAAAGATGCCCCCAGCAGGTCTGCATCATCACTGTGAGAGGTGCTCCAGCCTCCACTGCCAAGCCCCCGTGAACACCTCTGTCTCCTGCGTGGTCATTAAGTGTCGTCTGCATTGTGGCGCTGCCTTCCATATGTGTAAGGAGAAGGAGCACCAGTTACTGTGTCCCAATGAGATGGTCCCCTGCCTCAACGTTGACTACGGCTGTCCCTTCACCCTGCTCCGCCACAGGCTAGCCAAGCACCTGGAGGTCTGCCCCGCCAGTACTGTTATCTGCTCTCAGCAATGGATCCGCTTCCCAGTGCCAGACACGGCCATCTACAGGTTTGTTAAGTTGTGTTTTGTGTTGTGCAGTGTTGTGAGTAGTTGATGTTTGTTCTGTCAAACTGGGTTTCACACCTCATGATTTATGGCAGGAGGTAATACAATTAGGTAATTAAGATAGATAACCATGTGGTCGCCATTTTTATTTATTTTATTTCACCTTTATTTAATCATGTAAGCCAGTTGAGAACAAGTTCTCATTTACAACTGCGACCTGGCCAAGACCAAGCAAAGCAGTGCAATAAAAACAACAACACAGAGTTACATATGGGGTAAAACAAAACATACAGTCAATAACACAATAGAAAATCTATATAGAGTGTGTGCAAATGGTGTTTTCTGCGTAGAGGTGGATCTGAGAGTCACCAGCAGCAAGAGCGACATTATTGATATACGCAGAGAATAGAGTCGGCCCAAGACTTGAACCCTGTGGCACCCCCATAGAGACTGCCATAGGTCCAGACAACAGGCCCTCCAATTTGACACATTGAACACTATCTGAAAAGTAGTTGGTGAACCAGGCGAGGCAGTCATTTAAAAAACCAAGGCTATTTAGTCTGCCAATAAGAATGCGGTGGTTGACAGAGTCGAAAGCCTTGGCCAGGTCGATGAAGACGGCTGCGCAGTACTGTCTTTTATCGATCGCGGTTATTATATCATTTAGGACCTTGAGCGTGGCTGAGGTGCACCCATGATCAGCTCGGAAACCAGATTGCATAGCGGAGAAGGTACGGTGGGATTCAAATACTTTCGAAAGGCAGGGCAGGATGGATATAGGTCTGTAACAGTTTGGATCTAGAGTGTCACCCCCTTTGAAGAGGGGGATGACCGCGGCAGCTTTCCAATCTATCGGGATCTCAGACGATACGAAAGAGAGGTTGAACAGGCTAGTAATAGGGGTTGCGACAATTTCGGCGGCTAATTTTAGAAAGAAAGGGTCCAGATTGTGTAGCCCAGCTGAGTTTTAGGGGTCCAGATTTAGCAGCTGTTTCAGGACTATCTGAATTTGGGTGAAGGAGAAGTGGGGGGGGGGCATGGGCAAGTTGCAGTGGAGGGTGCAAAGCTGGTGGCCGGGGTAGGGGTAGCCAGGTGGCAAGCATGGCCAGCCGTAGCAAAATGCTTATTGAAATTCTCGATTATCGTAGATTTATCGGTGGTGACAGTGTTTCCTAGCCTCAGTGCAGTGGGTAGCTGGAAGGAGCTCTTATTCTCCATGGAATTTACAGTGTCCCAAAACTTTTTGGAGTTAGTGCTACAGGATGCACATTTCCGTTTGAAAAAGCTAGCCTTTGCTTTCCTAACTGATTGTGTATATTGGTTCCTGACTTCCATGAAAAGTTGCATATTGCGGGGGCTGTTCGATGCTAATGCAGTACGCCACAGGATGTTTTTGTGCTGATCAAGGGCAGTCAAGTCTGGGGTGAACCAGGGGCTATATCTGTTCTTAGTTCTGCATTTTTTGAATGGGGCATGCTTGTTTAAGATGGAGAGGAAAGCACTTTTGAAGAACATCCAGGCATCCTCTACTGACGGAATGAAGTCAATATCCATCCAGGATACCCGGGCCAGGTCAATTAGAAAGGCCTGCTCGCTGAAGTGTTTTAGGGAGCGTTTGACAGTGATGAGGGGTGGTCTTTTGACCGCCGACCCATTACGGACGCAGGCAATGAGGCAGTGATTGCTGAGATCCTGGTTGAAGACAGCGGAGGTTTATTTCGAGGGTAAATTAGTCAGGATGATATCTATGAGGGTGCCCATGTTTACGGAATTAGGGTTGTACCTGGTAGGTTCCTTGATAATTTGTGTGAGATTGAGGGCATCTAGTTTAGATTGTAGGATGGCCGGGCTGTTAAGCATATCCCAGTTTAGGTCACCAAGCAGTACGAACTCTGAGGATAGATGCGTGGCAAGCAATTCACAAATGGGTGCTGAGGGGGGTCTGTAGCAAGCAGCAACATTGAGAGACTTATTTCTGGAAAGGTGGATTTTTAGAAGTAAAAGCTCAAACTGTTTGGGCACAGACCTGGATAGTATGATAGAGCTCTGCAGGCTATCTCTACAGTAGATTGCAACTCCACCCCCTTTGGCAGTTCTATCTAGATGGAAAATGTAGTTCGGGATAAGAAATATCTGCATTTTTGGTGGCCTTCCTAAGCCAAGATTCAGACACTGCTAGAACATCAGGGTTGGCAGAGTGTGCTAATGCAGTGAATAACTCAAACTTGGGGAGGAGGCTTCTGATGTTAACATGCAAGAAACCAAGGCTTTTACGGTTACAGAAGTCAACAAATGATAGCGCCTGGGGGGTAGGAGTGATACTGGGGGCTACAGGGCCTGGGTTAACCTCTACCTTACCAGAGGAACAGAGGAGGAATAGAGTAAGGATACGGCTAAAGGCTTTAAGAACTGGTCTTCTAGTGCTTTGGGTACAGAGAATAAAAGGGGCAGATTTCCGGGCGGTGTAGAATAGATTCAGGGCATTATGGACAGACAAGGATATGGACAGATATGAGTACAGTGGAGGCTCACCTAAGCATTGGGTAACGATGAAAGAGATAGCATCACTGGATTTTTAGAAGTAAAAGCTCAAACTGTTTGGGCACATACCTGGATAGTACGATAGAGCTCTGCAGGCTATCTCTACAGTAGATTGCAACTCCACCCCCTTTGGCAGTTCTATCTAGATGGAAAATGTAGTTCGGGATAAGAAATATCTGCATTTTTGGTGGCCTTCCTAAGCCAAGATTCAGACACTGCTAGAACATCAGGGTTGGCAGAGTGTGCTAATGCAGTGAATAACTCAAACTTGGGGAGGAGGCTTCTGATGTTAACATGCAAGAAACCAAGGCTTTTACGGTTACAGAAGTCAACAAATGATAGCGCCTGGGGGGTAGGAGTGATACTGGGGGCTACAGGGCCTGGGTTAACCTCTACATTACCAGAGGAACAGAGGAGGAATAGAGTAAGGATACGGCTAAAGGCTTTAAGAACTGGTCTTCTAGTGCTTTGGGTACAGAGAATAAAAGGGGCAGATTTCCGGGCGGTGTAGAATAGATTCAGGGCATTATGGACAGACAAGGATATGGACGGATATGAGTACAGTGGAAGCTCACCTAAGCATTGGGTAACGATGAAAGAGATAGCATCACTGGAGGTACCGATTGAGCCGGTCTCCGCGTGTATGGGGAGTGGGACAAAGAAGCTATCTGAGGCTGGTTGAGCGGGACTGGGATCACCACAGTGAAATAGTATAATAAGAACTAGCCCAAACAGCAATAAGCAAACCATATTGACATGGGAGAGAGGCATAACGCAATCGCAGGTGTTATTCGAGAGCGCTAAGACAACAACTGTCTTGTGATCTACATCGGTTGCTGGGGAAATGGCCAGTCAGGCGTTTGAGCGCCAGGTGATGTATTGAAGAGAGAAAGAGGCAGGAACTGGTGCAAGAACATTTAAAATCAATGCATTAATACTGAAGGACTTATGACATGTTGATATAACTTGAACCATGATGTGATATTTCTCTTCCGATCCTCTTACATCTTAAAAAAAGTATAATGTGGATTTTGCTGTAACATAAAACGTGTGTAAATTACACAAGGAGTGATTGGTATCTGCAGGCTACGTGTGTGTGTGTGTGTGTGTGTGTGTGTGTGTGTGTGTGTGTGTGTGTGTGTGTGTGTGTGTGTGTGTGTGTGTGTGTGTGTGTGTGTGGACCCAGGTGTCAGGGGCTTGAGGGGTAGTGTGTTGTATATTGTAATATATGTGAGACAAAAGGCTTAGTGCTTTTGATCAAGTAGAGTCCTTGGAACAATTGTGGGACAAAGATTTCATCAGTGGTAGTGTATTGTGTTCAGCTTTTTGTGGAGACAATTGTCTATTGTGACTTTTGATTAAGTTTTGGGATGAATAGGAGGGGATTTGGTTGAGGGGCCTGATGAAACTGTTTTGAATGGTGTGTGTTTTGGGGTCTGGGGTGAAATCCAACATGGTTAGGAACATTCACACCTGGTCCTGTTGGTGAATTAACAAGCAGTTGTCTGGACTGTTGTGCCACGAAGGGATCACGCGTCCTAGGTTGTGGGCCACATCAATGGAATGAAAGGGGGGAGGTCAGCCATAAAATGTGTGTAACATAAAACATTTGTAAATTACACAAGGAGTGTTTGGTAGCTACAGGCTACGTGTGTGTGTGTGTGCGCGTGTGTGTGTGTGTGTGTGTGTGTGTGTGTGTGTGTGTGTGTGTGTGTGTGTGTGTGTGTTTGTGTGTTTGTGTGTGTGTGTGTGTGTGTGTGTGTGTGTGTGTGTGTGTGTGTGTGTGTGTGTGTGTGTGTGTGTGTGTGTGTGTGTGTGTGTGTGTGTGGACCCAGGTGTCAGGGGCTTGAGGGGTAGTGTGTTGTGTATTGTAATATATGTGAGACAAAAGGCTTAGTGCTTTTGATCAAGTAGAGTCCTTGGAACAATAGTTGGGTCTCAGCTTTTATAGCAAAGTACAACCTTTGTCTACGTGGCAGTTTAGCAGATGTATGAGAACCTGGTGGGAACATAGCGTTTAAACAATTGATAACGGCAGGTAGTTTGGTGGTTAAGAGTGTTGTGCCAGTCACCGAAAGGTCGCTGGTTCTAATCCCTGAGCCGACTAGGTGAAAAATCTGTCGATGTGCCCTTGAGCAAGGCACTTAACCCTACTCGCTCTGGATAAGAGTGTCTGCTAAATGACATAAATGTAATAACGGCAGTTTTGTTACCCCTTTCTGCTGATATCTAGGCACTGCTGCTCAAGCTAGCTTCTGTTCTATAATAATAATAATAATATGCCATCTGGCAGACGCTTTTATCCAAAGCGACTTACAGTCATGCATGCATACATTTTTTGTGTGTGGGTGGTCCCGGGGATCGAACCCACTACCTTGGCGTTACAAGCACCGTGCTCTACCAGCTGAGCTACATATCTCGGACACAGCTGTGTGCTTGACAGATACCAAAAGAACAGGATGGACCAAAGTTCCCCCTCAAATGGCCCATTGTCTTTGGCCGCGTGACTAAATTGCACAAAGACAGAGTCGAAAAACACTATCTTCTTCTTACATGACCTTAGAACAGAAAATGGAAAAGGACAGGTTAAGGCTTATACAGCTCATGTGCATAAGAGAGTTAGTAATTTTCCACGATAGTATCCCTATAAATTGCAGGACTTGCAAACAGGCATCAGATCAAGTCCTCTTCTGATCGACGAGACAGAAGGAATCAACCCAGAGATCCTGCCTTCGATACTAACAGAGAGTTCACAATGCATCCCGGTGGGGATAAGAAAAAGAATTCGCTCACTGCACAGATTCAACTAATAGAGGGGGAGAGGGGGAGAGGGGGAGAGGGGGAGAGGGGGAGAGGGGGAGAGGGGAGAGAGGGAGAGAGAGAGGCTATTTTCGTCCTGCTGGCTTCATCAGCTCTACTGTCTCGAGAGATTTGGACAACGTTTTTTTAGCTTCATTCCATACTAGTGGAATCCAACTGAGAGGCACCAGCGACACACACGTAAATCATCCTGTTACATTCTTCCTATTCTATGAAAGTGGCATTGTGTGTGTAACGTGGGGGAAGTTACTGAGTAATTGTAAGATGGCAGGTCTAATTTACCAATCAATGATCAATACTGTCTCAGCAATGTCCACATTTGGGTACTAACTAATAGCATAGCCCATTGTCAGTTCCTGGTTGCTGAAACGCTCTAGACTTTCACAGTTGTGAAAGCCATGTCACATTTCCTCTCCCAAAGAACATAGTAACTGACAGTTGATTAAGACTATTGTTGATATAGGATTAATGGTATAATGATAACTATTGTATAGAGTTAATTCAAGGGGTCCCACCCTTAATGGTGCCCCTCTTAGATTAACTTGGATAGGATAACCAAATTAATCAAATAAATCAGATCAAGTAATTAATCAGTCAATTTTCTTGAATAACCAAGTCACAACAGGACTTGGATGTTTTATTTTAATACAATTTCTACAGGTATGTGGAGCATTTTCATTTTTCTAAGCACAGAAATCAGATCATCAAAATGGCTCACGTTTTACAACTCTAAGCACATTTTTTATTATAACAAACAAATTCACAAAGTCACTTGATCACTGCACCAAATCACTTTTTCAATTTGGATATATATTCAATCTAAGTATCTGCTTTTGAAAATGCAATATTTACTTTACTTTTGATATGATTTTCTTGTCATTTGTTAACAATACAATTAACTACCACATAATCAAACTGCTCAAAACGGATAACTACTGAACCAATATGATGTAAATGTAACGTAGAGGGAGACAGGAAGCAGGTGCATTTAGTTCGTTATTTAGTTTAATAATAATGATTATGGAACGATATAAACCAAGGAAACACGAACAATAATAACCTTTTCATTTAATTTACCCCTCTTAATTTCGCCTACTGTTCTGACTTTGTGGTGCACATGTAGCCTATAACCTGTTTTAGAGAAATGTAATCATTGAATATTGTAAGAGCTTTCATTGTCTGCTTACAGTGGCTTCCGAAAGTATTCACCCCCGTTGGCATTTGTCCTATTTTGCTGACTTACAACCTGGAATTAAAATTGATTTTTGGGGGGTTTGAATCATTTGATTTACACAACATGCCTACCACTTTGATGATGCAAAATATTTTTTCTTGTGAAACAAACAACTTGAAAACTTGAGCGTGCATAACTATTCACCCCCCACAAAGTCAATACTTTGTAGAGCCACCTTTTGCAGCAATTACAGAACTCAGAGGGTTTTCTTTAATGGAAGCTTTCTCTAATGTCAAACATGTAAAGTGTGGTGTACCACAGGGCAGCTCTCTGGGCCCTCTACTCTTTTCTATTTTTACCAATGACCTGCCACTGGCATTAAATAAAGCATATATGTCCATGTATGCTGATGATTCAACCACAGCTAATGGTCAGCAACCACAGCTAATGAAGTCACTGAAACCCTTAACAAAGAGTTGCAGTCTGTTTTGGAATGGGTGGCCACTAATAAACTGGTCCTGAACATCTCTAAAACTAAGAGCATTGTATTTGCTACAAATAATTATCTAAGTCCTAAACCTCAGCTGAATCTGTTAATGAATGGTGTGGCTGATGAACAAGTTGAGGAGACTAAATTACTTGGTGTTACCTTAGATTGTAAACTGTCATGGTCAAAACATATACATTCAATGTTTGTAAAGATGGGGAGAGGTCTGTACGTAATAAAGAGATGCTCTGCCTTTTTGACACCACACTCCACAAAGCAAGTCCTGCAGGCTCTAGTTGTATCTTATCTTGATCATTGTCCAGTCATGTGGTCCAGTGCTGCAAAGAAAGACCTAGTTAAGCTGCAGCTAGCCCAGTATTAATACTATGAAGGAAGACCTAGTTAAGCTGCAGCTAGCCCAGTATTAATACTATGAAGGAAGACCTAGTTAAGCTGCAGCTAGCCCAGTATTAATACTATGAAGGAAGACCTAGTTAAGCTGCAGCTAGCCCAGTATTAATACTATGAAGGAAGACCTAGTTAAGCTACAGCTAGCCCAGTATTAATACTATGAAGGAAGACCTAGTTAAGCTACAGCTAGCCCAGTATTAATACTATGAAGGAAGACCTAGTTAAGCTACAGCTAGCCCAGTATTAATACTATGAAGGAAGACCTAGTTAAGCTGCAGCTAGCCCAGTATTAATACTATGAAGGAAGACCTAGTTAAGCTGCAGCTAGCCCAGTATTAATACTATGAAGGAAGACCTAGTTAAGCTGCAGCTAGCCCAGTATTAATACTATGAAGGAAGACCTAGTTAAGCTACAGCTAGCCCAGTATTAATACTATGAAGGAAGACCTAGTTAAGCTACAGCTAGCCCAGTATTAATACTATGAAGGAAGACCTAGTTAAGCTGCAGCTAGCCCAGTATTAATACTATGAAGGAAGACCTAGTTAAGCTGCAGCTAGCCCAGTATTAATACTATGAAGGAAGACCTAGTTAAGCTACAGCTAGCCCAGTATTAATACTATGAAGGAAGACCTAGTTAAGCTACAGCTAGCCCAGTATTAATACTATGAAGGAAGACCTAGTTAAGCTGCAGCTAGCCCAGTATTAATACTATGAAGGAAGACCTAGTTAAGCTGCAGCTAGCCCAGTATTAATACTATGAAGGAAGACCTAGTTAAGCTGCAGCTAGCCCAGTATTAATACTATGAAGGAAGACCTAGTTAAGCTACAGCTAGCCCAGTATTAATACTATGAAGGAAGACCTAGTTAAGCTACAGCTAGCCCAGTATTAATACTATGAAGGAAGACCTAGTTAAGCTGCAGCTAGCCCAGTATTAATACTATGAAGGAAGACCTAGTTAAGCTGCAGCTAGCCCAGTATTAATACTATGAAGGAAGACCTAGTTAAGCTGCAGCTAGCCCAGTATTAATACTATGAAGGAAGACCTAGTTAAGCTACAGCTAGCCCAGTATTAATACTATGAAGGAAGACCTAGTTAAGCTACAGCTAGCCCAGTATTAATACTATGAAGGAAGACCTAGTTAAGCTACAGCTAGCCCAGTATTAATACTATGAAGGAAGACCTAGTTAAGCTGCAGCTAGCCCAGTATTAATACTATGAAGGAAGACCTAGTTAAGCTACAGCTAGCCCAGTATTAATACTATGAAGGAAGACCTAGTTAAGCTGCAGCTAGCCCAGTATTAATACTATGAAGGAAGACCTAGTTAAGCTACAGCTAGCCCAGTATTAATACTATGAAGGAAGACCTAGTTAAGCTACAGCTAGCCCAGTATTAATACTATGAAGGAAGACCTAGTTAAGCTACAGCTAGCCCAGTATTAATACTATGAAGGAAGACCTAGTTAAGCTACAGCTAGCCCAGTATTAATACTATGAAGGAAGACCTAGTTAAGCTACAGCTAGCCCAGTATTAATACTATGAAGGAAGACCTAGTTAAGCTACAGCTAGCCCAGTATTAATACTATGAAGGAAGACCTAGTTAAGCTGCAGCTAGCCCAGTATTAATACTATGAAGGAAGACCTAGTTAAGCTACAGCTAGCCCAGTATTAATACTATGAAGGAAGACCTAGTTAAGCTACAGCTAGCCCAGTATTAATACTATGAAGGAAGACCTAGTTAAGCTACAGCTAGCCCAGTATTAATACTATGAAGGAAGACCTAGTTAAGCTACAGCTAGCCCAGTATTAATACTATGAAGGAAGACCTAGTTAAGCTACAGCTAGCCCAGTATTAATACTATGAAGGAAGACCTAGTTAAGCTACAGCTAGCCCAGTATTAATACTATGAAGGAAGACCTAGTTAAGCTACAGCTAGCCCAGTATTAATACTATGAAGGAAGACCTAGTTAAGCTGCAGCTAGCCCAGTATTAATACTATGAAGGAAGACCTAGTTAAGCTACAGCTAGCCCAGTATTAATACTATGAAGGAAGACCTAGTTAAGCTGCAGCTAGCCCAGTATTAATACTATGAAGGAAGACCTAGTTAAGCTACAGCTAGCCCAGTATTAATACTATGAAGGAAGACCTAGTTAAGCTGCAGCTAGCCCAGTATTAATACTATGAAGGAAGACCTAGTTAAGCTACAGCTAGCCCAGTATTAATACTATGAAGGAAGACCTAGTTAAGCTGCAGCTAGCCCAGTATTAATACTATGAAGGAAGACCTAGTTAAGCTGCAGCTAGCCCAGTATTAATACTATGAAGGAAGACCTAGTTAAGCTACAGCTAGCCCAGTATTAATACTATGAAGGAAGACCTAGTTAAGCTGCAGCTAGCCCAGTATTAATACTATGAAGGAAGACCTAGTTAAGCTACAGCTAGCCCAGTATTAATACTATGAAGGAAGACCTAGTTAAGCTGCAGCTAGCCCAGTATTAATACTATGAAGGAAGACCTAGTTAAGCTGCAGCTAGCCCAGTATTAATACTATGAAGGAAGACCTAGTTAAGCTACAGCTAGCCCAGTATTAATACTATGAAGGAAGACCTAGTTAAGCTACAGCTAGCCCAGTATTAATACTATGAAGGAAGACCTAGTTAAGCTACAGCTAGCCCAGTATTAATACTATGAAGGAAGACCTAGTTAAGCTACAGCTAGCCCAGTATTAATACTATGAAGGAAGACCTAGTTAAGCTGCAGCTAGCCCAGTATTAATACTATGAAGGAAGACCTAGTTAAGCTGCAGCTAGCCCAGTATTAATACTATGAAGGAAGACCTAGTTAAGCTACAGCTAGCCCAGTATTAATACTATGAAGGAAGACCTAGTTAAGCTACAGCTAGCCCAGTATTAATACTATGAAGGAAGACCTAGTTAAGCTACAGCTAGCCCAGTATTAATACTATGAAGGAAGACCTAGTTAAGCTGCAGCTAGCCCAGTATTAATACTATGAAGGAAGACCTAGTTAAGCTGCAGCTAGCCCAGTATTAATACTATGAAGGAAGACCTAGTTAAGCTACAGCTAGCCCAGTATTAATACTATGAAGGAAGACCTAGTTAAGCTACAGCTAGCCCAGTATTAATACTATGAAGGAAGACCTAGTTAAGCTGCAGCTAGCCCAGTATTAATACTATGAAGGAAGACCTAGTTAAGCTACAGCTAGCCCAGTATTAATACTATGAAGGAAGACCTAGTTAAGCTGCAGCTAGCCCAGTATTAATACTATGAAGGAAGACCTAGTTAAGCTGCAGCTAGCCCAGTATTAATACTATGAAGGAAGACCTAGTTAAGCTACAGCTAGCCCAGTATTAATACTATGAAGGAAGACCTAGTTAAGCTACAGCTAGCCCAGTATTAATACTATGAAGGAAGACCTAGTTAAGCTACAGCTAGCCCAGTATTAATACTATGAAGGAAGACCTAGTTAAGCTACAGCTAGCCCAGTATTAATACTATGAAGGAAGACCTAGTTAAGCTACAGCTAGCCCAGTATTAATACTATGAAGGAAGACCTAGTTAAGCTGCAGCTAGCCCAGTATTAATACTATGAAGGAAGACCTAGTTAAGCTACAGCTAGCCCAGTATTAATACTATGAAGGAAGACCTAGTTAAGCTGCAGCTAGCCCAGTATTAATACTATGAAGGAAGACCTAGTTAAGCTGCAGCTAGCCCAGTATTAATACTATGAAGGAAGACCTAGTTAAGCTGCAGCTAGCCCAGTATTAATACTATGAAGGAAGACCTAGTTAAGCTACAGCTAGCCCAGTATTAATACTATGAAGGAAGACCTAGTTAAGCTGCAGCTAGCCCAGTATTAATACTATGAAGGAAGACCTAGTTAAGCTACAGCTAGCCCAGTATTAATACTATGAAGGAAGACCTAGTTAAGCTGCAGCTAGCCCAGTATTAATACTATGAAGGAAGACCTAGTTAAGCTACAGCTAGCCCAGTATTAATACTATGAAGGAAGACCTAGTTAAGCTACAGCTAGCCCAGTATTAATACTATGAAGGAAGACCTAGTTAAGCTACAGCTAGCCCAGTATTAATACTATGAAGGAAGACCTAGTTAAGCTACAGCTAGCCCAGTATTAATACTATGAAGGAAGACCTAGTTAAGCTGCAGCTAGCCCAGTATTAATACTATGAAGGAAGACCTAGTTAAGCTACAGCTAGCCCAGTATTAATACTATGAAGGAAGACCTAGTTAAGCTGCAGCTATTAATACAATCTTGTGGATATAGTCAAACGTTTTTAGGGTTTCTGAACAGACCACAACCCACCAATCAAACCAGTTATGCCATGTCCCACCACCCCTGCTAACCCACCCATCAAACCGGTTATGCCATGTCCCACCACCCCTGCTAACCCAAAATGGATCAAAGTCACAATCAGGATCACAACAAGCCCCTCACACCTGGGTCCAAACACACACACACGCACACACGCACACACACACACACACACACACACACACACACACACACACACACACACACACACACACACACACACACTAACCCTTACATATCAAAGTAATCAGATCAAAGGTGTTTACATACAACACGAGGCGACCACATGGTTATCTATTTTAATTACCTAACTGTATTACCTCCTACCATAAATCATGAGGTGTGAAACCCAGTTTGACAGAACAAACCCTACATCAACTACTGTCTTGCCGTGTTATGCTATGTCATGTTTTTGTGTGTGCTGCGTCATATTGAATACTGAATAATGAACTAAGACAGATACATTACTATGGGCTGTACAGGTTTCAACATAAATAAACAGATACACTGTGTTCTAGGTTTGTGTTTTTGTATGGATGATTCCGCTGCAAAACCGAATTCTCCCTTGGAGTTACTTAATACAGTTTTCAGAATCAGCTTAATTCGTCAAGTACATTTTTTTTTTGTACCAGGAATTTTACCTGGTGAAATGATGTTGACAGCATAGAAAAAATATACAGACAGAATATGAATGGATTTACACATGATCGATATTTCACTACTACAGGACCGGCCTGGCTGACCCAGATCATCAGAAGCAGCTGAACGTGTCTATGGCCCTGAGAGACCAGGAGCTCCTCTTCAGATGCCTCAAGATGAAGACCGTCTTCCCTGAGCTGATGGAGAAGGTAATTTTAGTCAATAGGCTGATCTGCTCTGAATTTGATATATTTTTTGTAAGTATTTTTTAAATAGTTTACTAAAGTTTTCTGCATCGAACTGGCTGTCTTTTCTGAAGGTGGAAGAAGAACCTGCTCAGAAAGAGATAGATGTAGGTGTCACCAGCTCTGCAGGTGAAGGTCGTAGTTCATTAGACCCTGGTGAAGCAATTGAGGATGGAGATAATGGTTATGGTTATGGAGATGGGATGGAGCTGGAGAAGGAGCTGAGTCAGGAGGAGAGGGAGGCCTTGTCCAATAACAAGGACATGAAGAGACGTCAAAAAACCGTGAACAACATGGAAAAGAAGATGAATCTTGGTGAAGAAGAGAAAGCACGCAGCTCATCAAATGGTCTTCGAAAGGTGGAGGGGGATGGATCATCCAAGAAGTGCCAGGAGAATGGAGCCACCGCAAGTGTTGTAGATGTCACTAGGTCTGGCCTTGCACCGTGGCAGGACGGCGTCGTGGAGAGACTGCGTAGAGAGGTCACCATTGCAGATTTCAACATGTATCTGTTGCACCATGGAGCCATGCTGATCAACTTCGGTCAACTTGATGCCTGTACTCCGAGGGAGAAGGACTTTGTTTACGGAAACCTGGAGCCCGTAGCAGTTCAAACTGTGCGCACGTTCAATGTTCCCACGAGCTACCGTCCGAAACGGATTCACATGAACAACCCCTGGTCACCGATGGTCAACAAAAGCGTTGATACAGCTGATCTAGGGGTTTCGGTAGAAGATCTTCCAAAGTGTGATGAAGTCAATGCAACTTTGTTGTGCTTCTTGGAGAAAGAGCTAAAGGGCCACAACATCTCAGAGGGTGGAGGAGCAGACGGCCTCTATGTAGACGTCGGAACACAGACTCACAACTTTCCATCTGCTCCGTTCAAACCTGAAGCCTCGCTGGCGGACATCATCACAGACCAACACAAAGGCCTCTATGTCCAGATCCAAACTGAGGACATCACCAGAAGACACAACTCTACCAACTCTGCCTTTAGTTACCTCTGTGGCCACGTCTTCCGCCGCGACGAGTACCACACTCACTTAAAGAACGTGCACTTGGACATCCAGTCCTGCCTGAACGGCTGGTTCGAGCAGCGCTGCCCACTAGCATACCTGGGCTGCAACTACAGCCAGAGGAGGTTCCATCCTGCAGGTCAGAAAGCCATGGTCACCTACCGCCAGGATCTCAGCACCTTCAGCCTCAAACCAGAGGGCTCCTCGACACTGTCCGACTCTGGAAAGACCATCACCATCACCTCAGACAGGAAACGTCCTCGTAACCTGGACCCGTTGAGCAGACTTCCCTTTGAGATCCTCCAGCATGTGGCAGGGTTCCTGGACAGCTTTACCCTGTCTCAGCTGTCCCAGGTGTCCCAGTTGATGAGGGAGGTGTGTGTCACACTGCTAGAGGAGAGGGGGATGGTCTATCTGAAATGGGAGAAGAAGACCTACTCACATGGAGGAACATCATGGAAATGCAGAAAAAAGGTGTGTTTTTTAACTGTTTTTGTTTTGTTTTGTTGCATTTATAAATAATAATACAGGAGTTATATAGCACTTTTCAAAGACCCAACAACGCTTACTATGAGAAAATACAGTGGCTTGCGAAAGTATTCACCCTCCTTGTCATTTTTCCAATTTTGTTGCCTTACAACCTGGAATTCAAATGAATTTTTTGGGGTTTGTATCATTTGATTTACACAACATGCCTACCACTTTGAAGATGCAAAATATTTTTTATTATGAATATTTTTTTTTTTTGCTCCAGCTCCTTCAAGTTGGATGGGTTCCACTGGTGTACAGCAATCTTTAAGTCATACCACAGATTCTCAATTGGATTGAGGTCTGGGCTTTGACTAGGCCATTCCAAGACATTTAAATGTTTCCCCTTAAACCACTCGAGTGTTGCTTTAGCAGTATGCTTAGGGTCATTGTCCTGCTGGAAGGTGAACCTCCATCCCTATCTCAAATCTCTGGAAGACTGAAACAGGTTTCCCTCAAGAATTTCCCTATATTTAGTGCCATCCATCATTCCTTCAATTCTGACCAGTTTTCCAGTCCCTGCCGATGGAAAACATCCCCACAGCATGATGCTGCCACCACCATGCTTCACTGTGGGGATGGTGTTCTTGGGTTGATGAGAGGTGTTGGGTTTGCGCCAGACATAGCATTTTCCATGATGGCCAAAAAGCTCAATTTTAGTCTCATCTGACCAGAGTACCTTATTCCATATGTTTGGGGAGTCTCCCACATGCCTTTTGGTGAACACCAAACGTGTTTGCTTATTTTTTTCTTTAAGCAATGGCTTTTTTCTGGCCACTCTTCCGTAAAGCCCAGCTCTGTGGAGTGTACGGCTTAAAGTGGTCCTATGGACAGATACTCCAATCTCCGCTGTGGAGCTTTGCAGTTCCTTCAGGGATATCTTTGGTCTCTTTGTTGCCTCTCTTGCCTGGTCTGTGAGAATTGGTGGGCGGCCCTCTCTTGGCAGATTTGTTGTGGTGCCATATTCTTTCAATTTTTTTAATGATGGATTTAATGGTGCTCCGTGGGATTTTCAAAGTTTCTGATATTCTTTTATAACCTAACCCTGATCTGTAATTCTTCACAACTTCATGGTGCCACTTGCTTGGTGGTGCCCCTTGCTTAGTGGTGTTGCAGACTCTGGGCCTTTCAGAACAGGTGTATATATACTGAGATCATGTGACAGATCATGTGACACTTAGATTGCACACATGTGGACTTTATTTAACTAATTATGTGACTTCTGAAGGTTAATTGGTTGCACCAGATCTTATTTAGGGGCTTCATAGCAAAGGGGGTGAATACATATGCACGTACCACTTTTCCGTTATTAATTTTTTAGAGTTACATTTTTCATTTCACTTCACCAATTTGGACTATTTTGTGTATGTCCATTACATGAAATCCAAATAAAAATCCATTTAAATTACAGGTTGTAATGCAACAAAATATGAAAAACGCCAAGGGGGATGAATACTTTTGCAAGGCACTGTAGTTCAGTTGAAGGGATGGGTGTCATAGAGGTATGTGTATTTCATGTTTGGTGTTGTAGGATCTGCTGTACCCTGCACATGTTCATTTTGGTTTTCACGTTCTAGTAACATTGAATGTCAGTGTAAAGTGAAAGCGGCTACACCAGAATAAACTGGTTTTATAAACCAGAATAAACATGTGTTTGGTTGTAAACCATGTCACTGGTTCTAAACAAAGCCAGAGGGTCACACATGCTCCTGTTGTTGTCTCATACACTGTTTAGTTCTGTCTTCTGACCCACCAGGTCACTTGGTCTATCACTCACTGTGGGATAGCATAGTTAACAGGTCACCCTAATATGGCTGCCCAGTCATGTATGGCATCCAGCAACTAACTGCCTGGTATCCACATTCCCTACATCTCTCCTGGACAGAATAATGGTTCCAGCCTAGTCCTATGCCGCATCCCAATCAGCACCCTATTCCATATGGACACTGGTCAAAAGTAGTGCACTATACAGGAAATAGGGTGCCATTTGGATTGCTTCCTAAATATCTGCTGGAAAGAAAAATGGATCCAGCCTAGCACACTATAAAGGGATTCATGCCATTTGGGAGGCATTTCTAGTCCTATGACAGCTGTTGCATTGTGAAGCTGACTACTCCCCTGACTACTCCCTGTACTCCTCTCAGACAATATTGTCAGTTGTATTACTCATCCAAGTGTTTGACACCAACCAGTCAGATTATTAGTTCAATTACCCATCCCAACCTAGCTAACGTTAGCGCCCTAGCCACCTAGGTAATCAAATCAAATTGTATTTGCCACAAGTGCAGAATACAACAGGTTTAGACCTTACAGTGAAACGTTAGCCACCTAGCTAACGTTCCACCAAAATTGGAATTCGTAACATATCAGACGTATTTCAAATTTGTAACATATTGTATGAATTGCAATTGTTAACATATCACATGAAATGCATGATGGACATCCACAAATTAATAGATACCATATGAAACGTAACTTATCATACTAAATGGAGGGAGACATATTTACGTTTGTTATGTTACGTCTACCCTGAGTCCAGGTTGTACACTAAAGACAGTCATCTCATCATTCACACTGTGGTTCCAAATGGTACCCTATCCCCTTTGTAGTGCACTACTTTTCAGCAGGGCCTATAGTGCACTACTAAGGGGATAGGTTGCCATTTGGGATGCATGTATAGACAGCGGGTTGCTAGGAGGCAGGAATAGCTTAGGAGGGAGAAATCTAAACTCCAGACATCACAAAACTTAAACAGAGTATAAACCTGCATACTGAATAAATGGCTGGAATATTGTACTTCTCTGTTCCAATGTAATATAGCTTTATATCAATGTTTACAATGCATCCTAACTCATTATACTAAAATGTTATTTTACTATGCTGTACATTTTCCTGGTCACCTGGGTCGACCAGTTATAAGGTTTAGTTATAGGGTCTATTTATAGGGTCCAGTTATAGGGTCTAGTGTTTGTCCTGGTTAGATCACATTGTCAAGAAGAACCTGTATAGTAATCTCTTCCTCTTTTCTCCTACAGGTGTGGGAGTTTAGCAGTCTGTTTTCCAAGGTGGACAGTTGGTGCTTTGACGACGATGTGGCCTCCATGTCTGAGCACCTGAAGGTCTGCCCTTTCTACCAGAGAGAGGAGCTCCGTAAGCCTGTAAAGCTAGCCAGTATGGAGGGGGCCAGAGAGAGACCCCAGGGCCAGAGTCTACTGGACCTGCTCCAGGAGTATGACCTGCCTCTAGCAGACCCATAATGGATATTATGAGGAATAGGCATGAGGTAGCCCAGCTATCCTGCAGCAGCTATCCTGTCCTGCAGCAGCTATCCTGTCCTGCAGCAGCTATCCTGTCCTGCAGCAGCTATCCTGTAGCAGCTATCCTGTAGCAGTTATCCTGCAGCTATCCTGTCCTGCAGCAGCTATCCTGCAGCAGTTATCCTGCAGCAGTTATCCTGCAGCTATCCTGTCCTGCAGCAGCTATCCTGCAGCAGCTATCCTGTCCTGGAGCAGCTATCCTATCCTGTAGCATCTATCCTGTCTTGTAGCAGCTATACTGTCCTGCCGCAGCTATCCTGTGTAGCAGCAATCCTGTAACAGCTATCCTGTAGCAGCGATCCTGTAGCAGCTATCCTGTTGCAACTATCCTGCATCAGCTATCCTGTAGCAGCTATCCTGCAGCAGCTATCCTGTAGCAGCTATCCTGTTGCAACTATCCTGTAGCAGCTATCCTGTTGCAACTATCCTGCAGCAGCTATCCTGTAGCAGCTATCCTGCAGCAGCTATCCTGTAGCATCTATCCTGTTGCAACTATCCTGTAGCAGCTATCCTGCAGCAGCTATCCTGTAGCAGCTATCCTGTAGCAGCTATCCTGCAGCAGCTATCCTGTTGCAACTATCCTGTAGCAGCTATCCTGTAGCAGCTATCCTGTAGCAGCTATCCTGTAGCAGCTATCCTGTAGCAGCTATCCTGTAGCAGCTATCCTGTTGCAGCCATTCTGCAGCAGCTATCCTAGGCTGATCTTTCCCTTTTTCAAAAGACTCATACTACCATCCTCTGGAATTAGAAGAAAGGTGCATGAACTCTTTCAGAAATGTGGCCACGTAAAGCCATGGATTTGCCAAGCATCTGCCCTTCCATTCCATACACTTGGTGGACCAGAGGGTGATCACATGAGGGATAACAATGCCATACACTTTCTATTTCTCTTCACAGCCGGGCCAGTTGGACACAACAACAAGAGATATAAATATATCATTCGTCAGATGATAGGCGACATGATTGATCTGCCTGGAAGACAGTTAAAACGCCTCTATATGCCTGCCTCTAATAACAACATCATATCCTTCTCTGTTCCTGCAACAAAAATACTCAATGGGTAAATCAACAGAATGACTCAAGATTCATTCCCCTTCGAGAAACCATAAACCTTTATTCATTCATTTCTCAAGACAAAATTGAAATGCATGCGCATGGTGTATTGGGGTGAATGCTGTGTCTCTGACAGCTCTGGGTTGTGTAGCCTGTCAATGACCTGCATCAGCATGCGGTTGCAGAGGGCAGCGTAGGGGTTCAGGACCACCACCTGTTGCTGGGCGAACCAAAGTCCTCCCTGGCAGGCCAGCCTCAGCAGCAGGCCTCTCCCACCCCACTCAGAGAGATGGCATGCTTCATGCCCTCTAGGGCTCCTGTGGGAAATACAGGACAGTGTAATATTCAATCAACTGCACATAAAGGAAAACAGTGAGAGGAACAGGTTGTGGTGTGTAGGGCTGTTACGGTGACAATATTACCGCCACACCGGCGGTCACCAGTCATGAAGGCAGTCAAATTCCACTCTCTGATGCTGCTGATGGTCATTAGTATCCTACCAAACTCACTAACTGCCTGGTACTCAGCACTCTACTGTCCCTCTAATCACTCTGACATCAATGCAAATGCAATTGAAAATCTAATCAAACACTTCATGAGAGCCCATGAACTCATGTTGCGCAACATTTCTATAGGCCATGCAATTACGGGAGAAAACAGAGTTTTGATGGCCTCTATTAAAAAGAGGAGGATCCCATCAGCTTTCTAGATTTATTTCTCAACTTTCCTAATATTAAGCAAATACTATGCACATTGCTTATCTTTACAACAAGCGTATAGCCTACCTGGCTGGCATGAAAATGAACCACAGGAAAAGTGTCCTCCATTTGCTATTTAAGTGTAGAGATGACATTAATTTTTTCCCCCTGCCCCTGTTTCGAGACAGGTGCATGATAATGTTCCATTCTAAATCAAAACAAATTTCACACGTATTTATTTAGTATATGTAAAGACCAGATTAAATCAAGAATAGTCTGATGGGTGACAATATGGTGTGTGTTAGTTTTAACAGGGTTGATGTATCTCCTACTTTATTAAAGGACAGTATCACCTCCTTTAACACATACCAACACAAGGGTGTGATCAAACCGGTGTGATAAGAGCATTTATTTAGAACGTCCAGTTTCAATTGACGCAACATTCAGCATTTGAACTGGCCACATTGTTTTTTCACAGAGACATTTTGCACAAACTCAGTCCTTACAATGTTATGTCCAGAATGTGACCTGTTTATTTTTGGATGCAATGTTCAGAAGTAGCAACTGCATAACACAATAATCCAAACCGGAAAATGTAAGCTACATTAGTCCTAGTGCTAGCTGAGGAAAGATTGACCTAACACAAGCGGTCATACTTAGCTAACTCTCGGCTGACAGAAACCATAATATGAATTAGCTAATAGAAATTGCTATTTACAATTCATCATATCATGGGTGAGGTCACCATTGATCTAAATAATTCAGTAAAACACTTTCAAAAAATCAAAAGTAATCAGACGATGTTTAGTTTATGCGCGCCACCATGTTTTTTTCTTCTCTGTGTCAACCAAAGATAAGAAGAGGAGACAAGATGAGTGTGGTCTGTTCGCAGTATTTAATTTGAAGGGGTTGTGTCGTCTATCATCATTCACTTCCCTTCATTCACTTCCGGAAGTTTACTCTAAAGATGAGTGAATCATCCCTTCACCTAATTTTGTTACAACATCTTCGGTCTGACAGACGTTCACGTGACACCCAGAATGCATTGTAACATGTCAACAAACATGGCGCCAGACAGAGCTGGCAAATAGCTTAGCATTAGCTCATCACAATCAGTACAACCTTCAAAAAAGTATTTTATGCACATCATATGTGTGTCCATTACAATCTATGCAAGAATCTGAATGCATGATTTGTCACCAGTACATGAAAATGTGAATAAAACAGTAAATACATTATGCTCCATACATGCATACATTACATTTACACTTACATCATTTAGCAGACGCTCTTATCCAGAGCGGCTTACACATTGGTGCATTCAACTTATGATAGCAAGTGGGACAACCACTTTTTTTCTTCTTTTTTTATGGGAGGGGGGGGGGGGAGGGGGGGTAGAAGGATTACTTTATCCTATCCCAGGTATTCCTTAAAGAGGTGGGGTTTCAAGTGTCTCCGGAAGGTGGTCAGTGACTCCGCTGTCCTGGCGTCGTGGGGGAGCTTGCTCCACCATTGGGGTGCCAGAGCAGCGAATAGTTTTGACTGGGCTAAGCGGGAACTGTGCTTCCGCAGAGGTAGGGGAGCCAGCAGGCCAGAGGTGGATGAACGCAATGCCCTCGTTTGAGTGTAGGGTCTGATCAGAGCCTGAAGGTAAGGAGGTGCCGTTCCCCTCACAGCTCCGTAGGCAAGCACCATGGTCTTGTAGTAGATGCGAGCCTCAACTGGAAGCCAGTGGAGTGTGCGGAGGAGAGGGGTGACGTGAGAGAACTTGGGAAGGTTGAACACCAGACGGGCTGCAGCGTTCTGGATGCATACGGTATGCTACAGTAGAAACGACAACACGATATACAGAAAATAAAGCACTTAGTTTTAACAGTGTTAATGTATCTCCTACTTTATTAAAGGACATGTGTGTTAGTTTTAACAGGGTTAATGTATCTCCTACTTTATTAAAGGACATGTGTGTTAGTTTTAACAGGGTTAATGTATCTCCTACTTTAAAGGACGTGCAATTTTGTGTCAATGTCCAATGATAAATGTCCTGTGGATGTAAATGAACAGTGTTAAAACACATGATTTAAATGGTAAAATGAAAAGTGTAGTGGCATAAAAGAGGAAACAGCGATGTCACCAGAAGTGAATGACTTTAAGAACAATAGAAAAGCTCAGGAGTTGAAATGTACCCCATTTGATAAACATTAAACAGCAACACATTAAAACACTAAAATACATTGGAATAAAAATGTATTTACCATCATCTGTCAGTTCCTCCTTTTGGTTTAATCCAATGGAAATATTTCATATAGGCCATGTATTAGATGGAGTATTAGATGGAGTACTGAATGGTCCGTTTTCCTTATTTTAGATTGAGCTGATGAGATGCATGTTCAGAGAGACAGACAGACAGAGAGAGAGAGAGAGTGAGAGAGAGAGCGAGAGAGAGAGAGAGAGAGAGAGAGAGAGAGAGAGAGAGAGAGAGAGAGAGAGAGAGACGAGGAGAGAGAGAGAGAGGGAGAGAGAGAGAGAGGGAGAGAGAGAGACAGAGAGACAGAGAGAGAGACAGAGAGAGAGAGAGAAGAGAGAGAGAGAGAGAGAGAGAGAGAGAGAGAGAGAGAGAGAGAGAGAGAGAGAGAGACAGAGAGACAAAGACAGAGAGAGAGACAGAGAGAGAGAGAGA